>NC_088679.1:55621078-55924109 GCF_950023065.1 Planococcus citri
CAAATCAAGTCCAAAAACTAATATTAACTACCCAAATCTAAATTTCACCATTTCCAGCCGTTCTGGAGCTTCCAGCGCGATTTTTCAATTTCTCCAGAATTTTGAATTTGCTCCAGAAGGCGTGAATATGAAGTTGGGCAGCTAAAAATGGAGTTGTGTATTATACTCGACCTGTTTAACGAGTTAATCCACCTTTGAGCCGATTTTGAGAGTGACACCTCAAAAGTGGTTTTTTGACCATAGCTTTTTTCAAAATTAAAAATCCAAAAAATCAAAAGTTTCCCGTTTGCGTGGAAAATTTTGAAATTCGCGCTAATCGCTGTATTTCATCCAAAACTAACCCCCCCAAATCGAAATTTTATCATTTCCAGCCGTTCTGGAGCCTCCAGCGCGATTTTTCAATTTCCCCAGAATTTTGAATTTACTTCAGAAGGTGTAAATATGAAGTTGGGCAACTAAAAATCGATTCGTGTATTATACTCCACCTGTTTAACGAGTTTATCCACCTCACAAACGGTAAACTTTTGATTATTTTGATTTTTCAATTTTGTAAAAAGCTGGCCAAAAAACCACTTTTGAGGTGTCACTCTCAAAATCGGCTGAAATGTGAATAAACTCGTTGAGCAGGTCGAGTGTAATACACAGCTCGTCAAGAGGTTCCCTTGTTAGTGATTTCGATATGTACTTGCTCGGAACTTTTTTTTATAAAAATAGAAAAAAATAGCTTCATGGACAATGTTGTGTCTAGTTGTATTTCACAAAAGATCGAGGGTTTTATTGTGAGCATACTGTCTTGTGTTCTATTTCTTACGTTAAGATCCGTGTTTGTAACTTGTGTGTGATTCGTATAGCAGGCAAAAAACGGTTGCATTCATCATTTTAAAAAAGGTAACAAAAAAAAAAGATTCAAAATGAGACACCATCTATGTATCAACACTTCGAAGTACTTCTTACTCATTGAGTCGGTGCTGTCGAATGCATCTCGACTGCAGCGCGGCACTGTGTTCAGATGCATTGTAACGTTTCCAAAAAGAACAATAGGACTGTCTATCTGCTATACGCTATCAATGGCAACGCTGTATAACGTAACATAACGTCCACGCAGAATTACATACGCGTAACGTCAGTAAGTAACTAAGTAAGTAGAAATAATACGCGAGATCTCGCCGCGAACGAAATAAAAATAGTAAGTAAAGTAAATTTGTTGGAGCATTCTACGGATCTGGTCTTAACAAGTGTTAATATGCGAGATCTCGCCGCGAACGAAATAAAAATAGTATGTATAGTAAATTTGTTGGAGCATTCTACGGATCTGGTCTTAACTAGTGTTAAAGTTTAGAGTCGAGCTCGTAGGGAGAATTGACGCCCGCTCTACTCCGCCAGTCTTGAAATTCGGATTCGTCGCGTCGCCGTCGCTCGCTCGCTCGCTTTGTAAAACATACTCCTATTTGCATTTGCATTCGCCATCGTTTTTTATTTTATAAACAGGCGGCTTTTTACCAGATGGCGGTACTAAAATACTCATATGTTTGCCATGCATCTCGTCCACAACAGCAACAACAACTAAAATAATAATAATAAAAGAGGGAAAAATTTCCAAACTTTTTTTTACCGTTTCTTGCCCGAGTTCGTCGTGTTATTTTCATTGTAAATTCATCGTCGAATAGTCGTCATGGACGAGCAAATCGAATGAAAATCATCATGCGCGATTCGAATCGCGAATTTTCTTTTTTGTGTCTATACTTTGCTGTTGTTTTGTTTTTTTTTCGTTTTTTGTTTTTATTAAATTGTGCGCGTTGATGGTGTCGCTTTACTTCGATTTTGTGTTTTCTTTATTTAAATACCCACGATTCCCTTGTCGTCTAATTTCTCGTTGTTGTGTTCACTGGATGCGAGCTTAATGTTATTTGCGAGTACTCGATAATCGAACGCCTATTTACTTACTACACCTTAGCTGGAGTGCAGAAATCGCCAAAATGAGCACCGTTGAAGAAGTGTACGAAGGTGAAATCACCAGAACAGTCACCAGAAGGACTAGTTTCAAAATAAAAGAGGTAGGTAAAATTTTCGCTTACTAACTGCCGTTTCGAAGTACCGCATGTGCCGCTTGCTGACGGCCGAGTACCTATTCGAAAAAGTAGGTTTATTAGGTACCCATTGAGAGTTGGAGTTTGAGAGACCTACCAGGCTACCACTCGGTATTACCTACTAATTTGAGCTGGTGACATGTGCGTAATTTGTGCCACAAGTAAAAATTAACTCGTTAATTCGAATATCCTACATGATTTATAGGACATTCGCGTCGTTGCCGTTGCTGATACACACATTTCATTAAATTGTTGCAGCTAGCACAGCAGCTCATCAGCAGCCGTGGGTCCTCTGTTGGAATATTAAAACAAAAGTGTGATTAGGGACTAGGGTTGCTCGCAATGCGATGAAGTAGGTTAGGTACCTAGACCTACAAGTCGATAAAAAATGAAATGAGGGAATAGGTACGTAATCCCATCAGATCCAATAGAGGAAACCTGATTCGATCTGGCCAGACCTGAACAGATGTGATCTCGATAGGATTGGATCGGATTGGAATAGATCTGTGGGACACAGCTGAGATTGCACTTTCACCATTGTCCATTCCTTTCCAACAACTTGCATGAGAAATTGTTGAAACGATCTCAACACTTGGCCTTCACCAAACAGAAGCGACCGCCTCGCTAATGAAACTGATCAAAATAGCATCGATAAAACGACTGAATTCATTTGACCATTTGAAGCAGTGCCTTTCAGATTGTTTGAGCTTTACACAGGACAATATGTACCTTCGTAAACCCAATCAACTATGACCTATTCGATGAGTACATAGGTACACCTAGTTAGTAGCCAATGACCACGGGTTGGGTCGGGTCAGGTGGCATGATGAGGTGCAACGCCGCAACGCGAAACAAGAAGGTACATTTTCGATTAGGTACATTGCATGATACAAAATTAAGAATACGTAAACGCAAACGCGAACGCGCGATAAACAAAATATACAGTTAGTACGAGTAGGTATATGAGTATAAAGACGAAAGGAAACGGCGGCGTAGCGGGTCGCAGTCGCCGAGATTTTTGGCAAAATTTCCAATATTCAAAGCCTATTTGTTTAGCATGCCAACGTATTCCATTCTGAAAATAACCGCTGAAGCAGGCTATTGTATAATAGTGTAGTCCGTTGTTCCATCTTTTCATAGAAACGGACGCATCTCGACTTTCTTCCTGTATTTAATGTCATCACTATCGCCATCTCGGTCTTGGTTTCGCCTCGTTCGCGTAATAGCCCGCCAATCCGCCATTGCCATCGGCGTCTTCCGTAAGTCCAACTCCTAATCAATTAATGGACGGTACCGATTATCAAATTAGTGTTGGGTACGTTGCATTGCGTTACGTTACGTGGTGATCTAAAGCACCTATACAAATTACAATAAATGATCTTTGTCAATGCCTTTCCCTATACCTATAGGTTAAATTGATACGTGGGTAATGGCCAATGGGTATGGTACCTATGCGGAGATAATGAGCCCATGGACCGATATAATATGTACTTATTCATATACTTTCAGACTTGATAGAGGGTACCAACCTTCCCTACTACCTAAGTATAATGCTGTACCAGTATCCTACCTGTAGTTGCAAGTATGGCATACGTTTTATGCACCTATATGGAATTGCCTACGCAATACACATATACACATTACACATGCTGTAAGCTCAGAAATGAACTCACCCACTCCTACACTCTGCCAATACATATTATCTACGCGGACGTACGCGATGTACCGTACAACAGAAAGCAACAGTAGAAAATAAGCTACCCTTTCACTACCGCATGTGAAAAGTTTGTTTTAAAAATCTGTAAAGTGGTCTAGGCAGTTGGTTTATGACCAAGGAATGCAAATTTACTTCAAACAACTTTTCATCTGCCCCCCTCCCCATTCTATGGATGGCTTGGGACATATGTGTCCCACTGGTAGTGATTGATCCCAAACATTGGGACATATGTGTCCCACTGGTACTGATCACTTTTCAATGTTCTGAGCTTCCTATATAAAAATAATATCCAATTGAATCACAACTGACATTCAATGTTTGAGACTGAGCTAGATTATCTGCAAAAGTGAAAATTAATAAATAAAATGATCAACTGTACAATTCTTGCAAACTTTTCTCCTTCAATATTTAAAATTTGATCAAGACTAATCTCAACAACTCCAACGTCTTCTTCCTCAGACTCCGATGTATCAGAATGAATGGAGCTATCTATACTTAATTATATTGAAAAAAAGTATTACTCCATGAGAAAAAAGTTTTATTCATAGCACAGCACATTCAAAATCGAAAGGTTTCAAATTACCTTCAGTACATTCAGTTGAATAATATAAATCAGAATCATCATCATAGTCAGAATCAACATCTCCATCACTATCACTCTCGCCATCAGATATAATTATCACCCAGTATTTCTTTGAGGGTTGAGCCATCTGTGAAATCATCTTCCAGCTTTTGTTTTTTTCTTTCTTTACGAGTTTGTTTTTGCATAGTTTTTTTATTTTGTCAAGTATCATAAATGAAGTACAGCATGTTAATCATTATTCAGTCATGAGATTTCGTAATTTTCAACGCTATTTTCAATGAAAATCACAAAACAAACAGTCGGAAAAAAATAGAAATGATAAGAAATAAAAGAGTTCAGCATTAGAAATGAGGGCCTGGTTATACTTTCTACTCATACTTGCTCAATACAGTTGTAGCGCACTCTATGGCTCATTAATTAACTACATGTGTGTAGCATAGTGGAATGATGCACACAAGGCTAGGAATAACAATTGTGGTGCGTGCGACCCATTTGTCCCAGAACTGTCCCACTGGGATTTCGCGAAAAGTTGCTGGGACATATATGTCCCAGCGGTAGTGAAAGGGTTAAGCAGGTGTCTTGTCGCAGTCGCGTCTTTGTCGTCGCGACTCGCAATTCGCGAATCAAGGGTCGCTAGGAGCGCTAATATCTAGTTCTGAAAAGGTGATTAGGTTACCATAACGAACGTTATCAGCCATAAGATTGTTCGCTAGTTCTGGTGAACTTTTAGTTAGTCTTAAATTAACCCTTTGGAGGTTCTCTAGGTTTTCGGGTTAGAAAATTGAAGTGCCTTAATGAGTGTGATAGGGTACCTCGCCCAATTGGCCAAACCACAAAAAAGTCGAGCTTTTGATGAAAAGTTTTATAGGAAAATGAAAGTTTCCAAAAAACACAAATGTGACATTTCCTAAAAAAAATTGAATGTATGCAGAATTTTTTTTGAAAAAATGAACCAAAAACATGTGTCAAAAACATTGAACAAACGCACTCTTTCAAAAAATGAAATAAAAATTGAATTGGAAAAAAATAAAAAAACAAGGTTGAAAAAAAGTCATCTGGCAGTTCACAAATTCAGCGAGAATCAAATCTTGTTGGCAAAAATGCCTTTGTTTAAAGCACGAAGAGAAGAAAAATCTATGTCGCTAAGAGAGGATTTTTTATCAAGTCATAAAATCTTTTCGGAAATCGAGCCGAAATATGGGACAAAATTTAGCGAAATTGCGAGCTTTCTGGCAGGAGGTAACTAATTATAAAAACATTTTCGCCTTTATTCACGAGATGTAGCATAGAATTTTCTTTCATTTTGGGAAAAAATGAGTATTTTATCACTTATTGGAGTATAGGAATATGAAGATGAAGATGAAGAGAAATAGTAAAAATAGTAAATAAAAATCCAAATTCATCTACGAGTTCAGTCTTTCATTTCGTTTACGCTGTGGATTTGTGTTTTTGTTCACTATTTGAGGAGCTGGATATCAAAACGCCGTAAGTCCATTTTGCAAAATTTTCAGAAATGAGGAAAAACTGTGTGGGGGGGGGGGGGGTCGGGGGAAGTCGAAGGGGGTCAAATGTGGTATCAGAGGAAAGGGGAAGTCACCATGACCTCAAAACATGAAAGTGCCCAAATTTTTGAGAACCGGGGGGAACGTGGGGAGGGGGAGAAAAAAAGTTACTGCGTTTTGATCTGAAAAAAGACAGTTACTGCGTTTTGATCTGAAACTTGCTACAAAAATCACGCACATTTTATATCAAAACGCAGTAAATACACCGGCACTCTCTTACTGAAATAAAAACACATGGGTAGAGAACCATTTTAATGATTATTATCTATTAAATAGTAAAAAAAATATTCAAAATTGAAGCGCCGTTTGCCATAGTGACTGAGTTATGACACAAGATTTTGTTTTTTATGTTCAGGCCAAGTGTGATTATGATTGAACAATATGTTGGAAATTTTTTAAAAGTCTGTAGTTTCATTACCAACAGTAACCACCTTCTGAAATCAATGTTTACCAACCTTAAAACACAAAAAACGCTAAAATAGTGTAGTTACTGCGTTTTGAAGTAAAATTGCTGGTTTTTACTGCGTTTTGAAGTAAATCTCAACTTTGAGTGGGATTTTCGAGATGAAGCATGGCGGATGGATTTACGACGATGGCTGCAATCGATTCCCCGTTGAATTTTACATAGGAAAACACTCTTATCTCAATTTTCATAAAAATGGACTTACGGCGTTTTGATATCCAGCTCCTCATTTCTCTTCATCTTCATATTCCTATATGTACTCCAATAAGTGATAAAATACTCATTTTTTTCCAAAATGAAAGAAAATTCTATGCTACATCTCGTGAATAAAGGCGAAAATGTTTTTATAATTAGTTACCTCCTGCCAGAAAGCTCGCAATTTCGCTAAATTTTGTCCCATATTTCGGCTCGATTTCCGAAAAGATTTTATGACTTGATAAAAAATCCTCTCTTAGCGACATAGATTTTTCTTCTCTTCGTGCTTTAAACAAAGGCATTTTTGCCAACAAGATTTGATTCTCGCTGAATTTGTGAACTGCCAGATGACTTTTTTTCAACCTTGTTTTTTTATTTTTTTCCAATTCAATTTTTATTTCATTTTTTGAAAGAGTGCGTTTGTTCAATGTTTTTGACACATGTTTTTGGTTCATTTTTTCAAAAAAAAATTCTGCATACATTCAATTTTTTTTTAGGAAATATCACATTTGTGTTTTTTGGAAACTTTCATTTTCCTATAAAACTTTTCATCAAAAGCTCGACTTTTTTGTGGTTTGGCCAATTGGGCGAGATACCCTATCACACTCATTAAGGCACTTCAATTTTCTAACCCGAAAACCTAGAGAACCTCCAAAGGGTTAAAGACAATGAAATTCCCTGTCGATTGATACTAATTTTTCATCATTTAGAGGAAAATTAATGATTTAATGAATACTTTTATTTACCGCATTTTTCATACTATATAAGTATGTCAACTTTAAACTAAAAACTGTCGAAATTTTCAGTAAACCTATGCATATGTTAAAATACCAAAATGTTCGGAATTTCATCCTCTTTAAAATTATTTTATACCGAAAAGCTGTAGAAGCAACCGTTCAAAAGTATTCGAAGTTTGAAGTTGTGAAAACAAGGCAAAAACCAGCTACGGACAGTAAGTATTGAATTTTAAACTAAAATTACTCGAAATTTTCAGTGGACACCTAGGCATTTTGATATAGCAAAATGTTCGTAATTTTATCCTCTTTAAAATGCTTCTTTACCGAAAGCTCTACTTTCAACCGTTCAAAAGTTTTCGAAGATCAAAGTTGCGGAAAGTGATTATTCATCAACACATGTTTGAATTGATAACAGTGGTAACGCAATTTGAACGTTTTGGTGACATTATCTTCGAAAACTTTTGAACGGTTGAAGGTAGAGCTTTCGGTAAAGAAGCATTTTAAAGAGGATAAAATTACGAACATTTTGCTATATTATATTAAAATACCTAGGTGTCCACTAAAAATTTCGAGTAATTTTTGTTCGAAGTTCAGTACTTACGATTCGCAGCTGCTTTTTGCCTTGTTTTCGCAACTTCAAACTTCCACAACTTTTGAACCGTTGCACATAGAGCTTTCGGTAAAAATCCATTTTAAAGAGGATGAAATTCCGAACATTTTGATTATTCAAAACGCGCATATTATGCTCACTGAAAATTATGAGTATTTTGAGTTTGAAGTTGATGTACGTAGTATGCAAAAATCAGCAAACTAAAAGTATTCATAAAATCGTTATTTTTTCACGAAACGATGAAAATTCAACATCAATCGATAAGGAATTTTATTGTCTTTAATTTGATACTATACCAAAGTTCACCAAAATCCGCGAATAATCGAAAAAGTTGAATTTTTTACACGAAAAATTGCATTCACCTTTTCAGATAGTTGACGGAACAGCCGCTAGGTGTCAGCCACTTCGTTTTTTTTCGCAAATGACGGCAGCCAGTGCCACCCACTACGGGTCGTGCCCTATGCCATGCCATATGCCGCGCGATTCGCTGAAGAACTCGCCGTCATATGTGCAGATACAGAAGTACACGTGCGAGTAGGTACCTACATATTCTCGTATAATAAGTACATAAGTACATAAGTACATACCTACGAGTACAAATGACTTCTTTTTTTTCAATTTTTCCCGCATCTCGCGCATCTATAGTGCTCGAGTTTACGTTGGCTCGATTTGATCGAAAGCCAGTGCAATAGGCCAATTTGTTAATGGCTAACGCAGCGGCTATAATACGAGTATATACTATGTAGATAAAGCTATAGCTGCTAATAACTGCCACATCCAAACTGTAAAAAAAAAAAAAAAAAACATCCACGTATTGACCTGTGAATGTGTGATACTAATAATACGAGTCCGAAGAGCCTGAAAGTTATTGAATTAGATGTGATGCATGATGCATGGAGGTGGCTTCTGATGAAGTGAGGAGGTCGGGGTCACGTATACTCGTACAATTTTCAATATCGTAGTAGGTACGATTAAGTTTATTCTATTCTCAACACCCTGTAAATTCAAATTCAAATCTACGCTGTACCCGCACCGACGCGACGTCATTTCTTCTCCTTCTCTCTTGAAATACCCTACTTACTTTAATTTATTTCGGCGAGAGGTTGCATTCCATAAGATGTTAACGCATAACGCTTTTACCAAAGTTTTCTTCAAACAATTTTTCACCATGGCGACCAATCGTTCATAAAATCCACCATGCCATGGAGCCAATTCTGGTATGAAGTGCCAATTAATTTCAGGAAGCAGAGTACTGGTTAGTTTGAATTGTTTTGCATTATCTGAGGTTATATGCTGTGGCCTACCTCTTCTTGCAATAAATCGCCTCAAAGCAAGTAGAAATTGTTCAGAATCGAGTCCAGCAGCCATTTCCAAGTGTATGGCTCTTGTTGTAAAACACATAAATAAACAAATCCATATTTTGTGATGATTTGGCTTCACGTATAATGGTCCCAAGTAATCTAGACCAGTATGGATGAAAGGTAGTGACTCAGTAACTCTAGCCAAAGGTAGTGGGGCCATAGCAGGTAACTTGTAGGGACCCACAGAAAAACGAATGCAATTTGAGCAATTTTTTAATATCTGGCGAACAGTGGATCGACCTTTTGGAATCCAATAATACTTGCGAATGTCAGCCAATGTGTGAGAGACACCAACATGAAATAGTTTCTGGTGAGTTTCAAGTACTATGAGTTTCGTGAAATGATCATTTCCAGGTAGTAATTTTGGAAAAAGTGACTCGTCAATAAATGCATTCTGGATCCTTCCTTTACAACGTAATATACCATCACCATCTATTTCTAGTCCAAGTTGCAGTTTCAAAAGATTTGATCTTCCTCCAGAAATGTCTGAAATTACGTTTTCGTAATATTTATGTTGAATATGACGTTCCCACATAATGGTTGCTTGTGTCATTTCTTCACAAGGAGTAGCAATTTGTTTTCTGATTTTATGTATAAATTTCAAGCAGTATGACGTGATTCGGAGTAATTTTTTCAATGAAGAATAATTCGTTGAATTTAAATTGAACGGAGATGCACATTGAGAATTAGTTTCGTTAAAAAGTGTGACAAATTCAATTTGAGCTTCATCATCAGGAGTAGAATTTATATCAGGTAGTTGACATGATGGCCATTTGTCATAACTTTGAGATAGCGTAGGACCATTCCACCAAAAAGAATCCAATTCTGAAACCAATTTACCTCTTGTTGCCCAATCTGCTGGATTATCCATTGTAGGAACGTATTTGAAAATAACATTTTTAGCTGATTTAATTTCTTTGAGTCGATTTTCTACAAATATAGGCAAAATTCTGTTTGATTTTATCCAGTGTAAGACACATTGTGAGTCAGTCTATAAATAAGTTTGTTCAAGTTTCAAATTTAATTGTTTTATTACAAAACTGATGCAACGAATGCCTATTAAGACACCCAGTAATTCTAAACGTGGTATTGTGGTGACCTTCGGAGGTGCGAGACGAAGTTTAGCAAAGAGTAAGTTGGTTTTACACACTGAACCAGTAATTTCTCTCAAGTACAAGGCGGCGGCATATGCATGTTTGGAAGCATCGGTAAAACAATGAAGTCCAAATGTTGAATCAGCTGAAGCGAGTATATTTCGTGGAATAAAAATAGTTTTTATGGCGGCAAGATTTTCGCGAATATTTGACCACGCTTCTAAATCTTTATCAGCAATTACATCATCCCATTCATATTTTTGTTGCCATAAATACTGAATAAGTACCTTAGGTTGTAAAAGCACTGGACATATGAGACCTAATGGGTCGAATACAGACGCCACTACTTTTACGAGTGTTCTTTTAGTCACACGTTCAAAGAACTGTAAATCTACCCCTAATTTAATGCTTATTTCGTCTGTCGTTAAATTCCAGTTGATACCTAGTACAGAGGTTTCAGTTGGTTGGTTAGGTGAAGGAAGTTTACTTCTTAGCAGGGGACTGTTTGTGATCCATTGACGAAGATTCATGTTAATAAGAGAAAAAAATCTCCTTTGCTACCTCGTAAAGTATAACAGCTTCATTTTCGTCAAATAAACCAATAACTACATTGTCAGCGTACATATTTTTGGCTATTAAATTCGCAATTCGCCTCGCAGCATTTTTAAATGTCAAATTGAGCTGAATATTATCATTGTTTGCAATAGATTTCAAGTGATGTCGAATGACTGCATTTAATAACCAAGGGCTTGAAATAATTCCAAATAATACTCTAGTAAATCTGAGAATCAGCAAATTATCAAGTGTGACTGGACCAAATATATCTTTCAACCATAAAAAACGAGCTGCATCTCTATCAACTTTATGGAGACCAAGTTGCAAAAATGCTTTTTCAATGTCAGCTAAAATGACATAAGGATGAGTAAGAAATCTAATTACATAAAAGGCCTGGCAAATATTCCATCAAATTTTGACCTCGATATAAACAATCATTGAGACTGTTTTCACTTTTCTTCAATTTGGCAGAACCATCAAATACAATTCTAATTTTAGTTGTTTCCTTTTCTGGTGTAATGACTGGATGATGAGGTAAGTAATGTTTTACTGGTACATTGATTTCATTTTGAGGAACAATTTCCACAATTCCTTTATTCAATTGATCTCGAATTATATCATTATATTGAAGTAATATGTTTTTTGAGTTCAAACTATTCATGAGAGATTTCAATCTACCAAATGCCAAAGGATAGCAATTTGATAATTTGGGGGGGAATTCTTTCCAGGGCCAAGAGACTACATATCTGCCATCTTCAAATTTAATGCTATCATTAAATGCTTTTACAGCAATATCATCACCATTAATTGCAGGGTTCTCACGAATACCAATCACATCAAGATCCCATAATTTTTTCACGTCATTGTCAGTGGGTGTTAAAATTTTCATTTCATTGGCAGAAATATTGTCCTCATTTTCTGTGTAAGTGATGAAGCTCACTAGGCAGTTTTTCTTGCTCATATTTGCCAGTTACAATCCATCCCAGTTTTGAATGAATTAAATATAACCCTGGGAGAATTTCCCTTTTCTCATTTAGCACAATTTCATGATAGTAATCATTACCTACCAACATTTCAATAGGTAATTCAGTATTTTTGTCAGCCAATAGGAGGCCTTGAAATTTTCCTGATGAGATTATTTAATGATTAGAGCCAGATAATTTTCCAGAAATTTCAGGTACCACATTAACTTTCATATCCAAAGTTGTGAAATCAGTCAATTCTATGGTCAAATTAGTTAGGCCAGTTTTCATCCGTTTTGGTGCTGTGTTGCCAAATGTAAAAACAGACAAAATTTGTTCATCATCAGTTTTTAAATTAGCTCGTTTTCTCAAACTTTCTGTAATGTAGGTGCATTGACTTCCACTATCAAGCAATAAACGAGTCAAAATTTTGTGTTTAGTTTTTGGATCGAATATGCATAAAGTTGCTGTTTGCATAATAACTTCTTCATTTATAGCCATAAGAGATGATTCTTCCATAATTTTCTCATTTTCAACTGGTTTGAAAATTTTTGGACAAAGACTTCTATGATGATTTTTAGAAACTTTACAGTGAAAACATGGTTTATCCACTGGACAATTTTGAAGTAGGTGCTTTTTTGACAAGTAAATAAAACATCCTCCTTTGATTTTCTCTTTCCGCGATTCTAAGGTAAGATACTCTTTGCATTCGTCACTCCAGTGTTCTTTAGAGCAATAAATACATTTCATAATTGTATTTCTCAAACTGTTATAATGTGGCGCTGTTAAAAGAGAAGCAGTGGTAAAGTTGGGGTTGCCTTGATCTTGACCATAACGACTTCTTTCATTAGTAGTAGTAGAGGTGGTAATTCCTATAACTTTTACTACATACGTATGAATCTTCGGAATTTGAAGATGTGTATTTAGTTGTAGGTATACATTGTATGTACACATCACATAGTGACCCTACATCCTGCACGAGTGAAAACATTAATGCTCATTGCTCATCATGCAGTTTGACAGAAGGAATTACGTTAATTTACCCGTTGTAATTTTTTCTGCTTATTCTAATTCTGTCAGCGAATGCGACGAGTTTTTCTAAATATAAACTACACTAGATAATCTCTCAACCTCGTTCAAGGTTAAATCCTCTATTTTTACTTTATAATACATCGAGATGCTGAAAAGAATCAGACATTATACTCTACTTACATATATTTTTTATCGTGTTATTATCGAACTGCGGCTACGTAGCCTAATAATGAGTAATTGAAATCATCCATTAAGCCCGCCGCCAAACCGCGACTTTCTTTTCTCAGTTTTTATAATAGGTAAACAATCTCAAAGTTTTTTACTCGCTGCGCTTACCTACCTTCTACTCGTACTTACGGATGTACTCGTCATCTTCTCTATTATATGAATGAAAGCCCTGTTTTTTAGACCGCGCATTACGTCTTTATTTATGGACCGATTTTCTTGAAATTTTGATAGGTACCTACGCGTGAAATCACGTCTAGACGGATCTTAGCTATGAAAAGCTCAACTTGATTGTTCCAAAAAGCTACAATTGAGCTTTAAAGTTTTTGTGACGTCACTCAATTTCGAGCTTTCAGTTCACGCTCGAATATTTGTTATTTGCTAAGCATTTGCCAAAATCCAATTTATACTTCACAGAAGAGGGACGGGGTTCGACTGATATAGGGATATTTGAGAGAACTTTATGGGAAGGGGCACTGGGCAGGGGGTTCGACTGGACTGAATATAAGAAGTGAGGTTTTTTGATTTTCTAAAAAGTAGAATGATGTATAAGATAACCATGTAGTCGAGGGGCCCGCATAAAGATCTATTGCGCCCCCCCACCGCCGATCCACTGGGCAAACTTTTTTTCTTAAAGGGTTAGTCCTAAGGAACGTTTCTAGCCGTTGCCCTCCCCCAAAAGTGACCCTACTTACAAAATGGCGGCCATTTTGATTGACAGATCAGCCGAAATCACAGATTTTACGTTCCAACATAGGACTTGGATGAAATTTTTTAAACCGTACAAAGGTACGTATAGATCGAGAGAGCAGGTAAAAATTCATCACCTGTCAAAATTTTAAGTGCTGAAGTGCCATTTTCGTTTTTTTGTGAATTTTTGAAAATCAAATTTAGGTAGGTCAAAAGTGAGGGAAAAAATCAAAATTTTACCAAATTGACCTAGAAAGCTGAAATTTGGGATATACCCTATTTTTGACCTGTCAAATCGATTGGAAACTGTTTTAAACCGTTTTAAGTAGTTATGGAGCCTCCGGCAGATTTTTGAAACTTGAAATTCCCACAAAATTTCATCAAAGGAGTTGAAAAGCCGAAATTTATTCTGCAAACTAATTTCAATACGTTGGGATCCACCACCACTCCAGCAACCACGCAAATTCCAATTCCCAAATTTCAAAAAAAAAATGATGAAAATCAAAATTCTAAAATCAATTTTCAATTTCTAACAAACTTCTCTCACCGGTCACCTCTCTCTGTCTCTCGCCGTTGAATAATAATAAGTAATTTAAATTTGAAATAAAATAATTATGTTCGATTTTCGAAGGCTGGATTTATTTCGCTCTCGCGCTCGGCCTCAGCAGTTTCGGGCTCTCGGCAGTCTCGGCTCTCACCAATAGGTTTCCGTTTTCCGTGACGCGTGAGCGCTTTTATATTATGAATGACGTCAGTGTTTGTTGGACGCCAGGCAGCCAGGCTTGCGAAAAACTGAAAAATGAGGGGGTTTTGGCCCCCTAGCAAAAATGTGGACCACGTGGGGGAGCGACAACATCACTTTTTAAATCAAGGGAGATGTCCTCTACAATAATCAGCCATCAGATCGCGGGGAGCTTAGCGCCCCGTCGTTAAAGGACGAACGATTAATGTTCTAAATACCGAACTTGTTTGTTGTTACAGACATCATCCAAGAAAACTACCACTACGATGACAACGCCGGCCAAATTAGTCAGCACGAATTCGACCGATATCAAAAAATACGAAGACATGGACGTGGATCAGCTACTAGCCCAGCTGTCTCCCGAAGAAATTCAAATCCTAGCTAAAGAAGTCGACCCCGATGTGAGTTAAACGTACGGTGAATTAACTACGATTATTATTATTATTGGCCCAGTGCGGCCCAGTACGCTGCCGCATCATATTTTTATCGGAATTGGGACGATAGTTTTCGCTTTCGCCTCCGCCTTCGCCGAGTAAAAATCGAATTTGTCAAAGGCTTTAGCGTATCCACTGTCCAGCATTCACTGTCAGTTCAGCTACTCTTACTTTATACTCGAATAGGTGGCGCGAATTCGTATTTACGAGTGGAATATATTTCAAAATGAATGCCGATTTCCACGCGTGTTTCAGAACACTGTTGTAGTTACGAAGATAATTTAAAAATTATACATATATTAATTCTTGGCAACGCAGTCTATCTTTACGAATGCGGTAATAAGTAATGTTGATTATGGCTGGCAACGCTTTTTGCTTCTGTTTTGGATTCGTTGGCCAAAATATGTGAACTTTTCGTGTATTAGTTTAGTGAATCCTGGAAGTGGTTTTGAAAAAAAGAAAAAAAAACCACCTATACGCCTTGTAGCGTAGTGGTACGTCTGCGTCTACGTACGACTGCGAGTATACGCATGCACGAACGACAGTAGGTATAATAAATACGATCGCCGCCGTTGTCAGTCATTTATTTTCTTCGTAATATAAACGAATATAATTAGCGAGGAAGAAGAAAAAATGTTTAATGACTCGATGGCGGAAGTTTTTTCATTTCTCACCTTGTGTTTTACTGCTGTCTCAAAAATCAAAACTCGTCGATTTCGAATTCATTTTCATTATTTTTGCTCCGAGTTTTTCCAACCCTGGCTTCCCATTTTTTAAATATGTACATACATGTGTACTTATAAGGTGCACCGGGGGAAGTTGGAATTCGGGGTAAGTTAGAAAACTTGCTGTAGCACCTAGAGGTTTATATCTGGCGAAGTGCCACTAAAGGTGACTTGAGGGTACTACCCCTACTTCATCACTGCATAAAAATTTTCGCGATTCAGTTTCATTTTAGATGTCTTTGGTTCAATTGTATTTTGTTGCTATTTTGAACTTATTTTGAATTTGGTCTAAAATACAGACTTTCTATCTCTTAGTTTTTCGCATATAGCGGACGAACCGTGCGTCCTAGTGAAAATCTGATGAGAGTGATCTCAAAGAGAATTAAATTCTCTACAATTTTGTTTCTATGCAATTTTTCTAGGACGCTCGGTTTGTGATCTACGCCTCTGCAAAGTTTAGCCTGTTCTGACTTCCCCCAATTGGGGTAAGTCAGGACAGTTTATATTTTATTCCACTGAGTGAAAGCTACTGTGTCAATCGCGCTCAAATTTTTACCATAGGTTAAGAACCCTTATGGGAACCTACATAATAAATTTGATCCATTTTGGTTCATTAGAAGGGGAGTAACAGCTGGTCAAAGTTGAAATTGCGAAAAATCATTCTGACTTGCCCCGGTGCACCTTACTTATGTAGTTGTTAAAAATTCAACGACGAAAATTTTCAATTTTAATTCAGGATAGTTTATTACCTCCTTCGCAAAGATGCAGCTACGAATGTTCCAAAGAACCAACCGGACCTGTGAATAGGAAGAAATTAATCGAACACATAAACAAACAAGCGTTAGAATCGCCAGACAGACCCGAAGCGAAACCTTACGTAGCCGGTACCGTAAGAGGCAAAAAGGTACGAGTATATAGGTAGCTATAATATGTACAATATACGCTCGACCAACGATATGTTCGTTGAACAAATTTGCTTTGTTTCCTACGATTGATTTAAACTTACGTTACGTTTGTGTATTTGAATCATCAACAGTGGGTGCCTCCTCAAAATGCTAATCAAAAAGGAGAAAATGAAAAAATTGCAATTGATCTCGACGACGAATACGAAGTTGCTTTGAATAATGCGTCGCAAGAGGAAATTATTGACCTTGCTGGTTCGTATGATTATTTTACATTTTGCGTTTACTGTCGAGTATTTTTTTCTTTCTTTCTTTCTTTCGTAACACGTATTATTCGTATTTGTGTATAGATCGTCGCATGTTTTCGACATCTATTTTCGGTTGTCGCCATACTGATTTACGTTGATAATTCGTCGTCGTTTTCGTCTCAGTTGTTGTTATACATATATATCGCACCTCGGGAGTAATAAGGTCACATCTCAAAAAAAATTGATTTTGATGTTTTTGCATTTTTGGGGTTTGTATGACCCCCCTCAACCAAAAATTACACTTTGAGTTGGGTACATTATCTAGATCTTGTAAAAAACGCAAATGGCCTAACTCAAAATCTCAACAACATTGCAGGTTGTTTGGAGTTATAAGGTCACATCTCAAAAAACTCCACCTTTTTTGAGCAAATTTCGTACATACAAAGTGTTAACAAATAGTTTTGATTGTTTTGAATGTTTGTCAGTTAGAAATAGTCACAAGGAGTGCATTTTTTATTGGTTTGTACCAAATGGAAAAATTTTTTTAATTTGAGAAAAACTCAAAAACTAAGCACTCTAGAAAAAAACTAACGACATTATGTCGACTGGAAATTTAATTCTCTACAACTTTGTTATCGTGAAATTTTTTTGGACGCTTCCTTTCACCTCCACATCAACTTTAATGAAAGGTTATAACTCAAAACTTTTTCCAAACATTGAAATATTTCCTCTTCAAGATTGTATTTTTCAAAGTGTTCTTATGCTAAATGAAAGTAGGATACCAGATCTTTAAAATGAGGTGCTATGAATCAAGTTTTTAAAAAGAAGAAAATCACTCCTGTAAAATTTCACTTTTTTGAGATGTGACCTTATTACTCCCGAGGTGCGATATATATTTTTTTGATCGTATTTGCGATTTCTAATCGTGAATTCACTGGGAAACCTACGTGGAAAATGGAAACAGATACGATTAGCATCAATAAAAAATTACAACAACATACCTGATTTAGGACACAATAACGAGACAATATACGTGACAATTAACACTAAAACAAACGAACGATTATCTCGATGGTATCGAGAAATACAACCTAATGTGTGGAAATTTGTAAATGATATTGCGAATGAAGGTTTACATGATTGGATTGATGAGAGTTAACCTGGTCTTCGTCTGGAGTCTTTACTTTGTAATGATGGTCCCATTACGTCGCCGGATAGCTCTGGTCGTTACTCTTGTAATCTGGAAAAGGCAAAACATATCAAACTATTGAATTTCGACATAGACAAAGGTACACGATCGTTCAACTCAACATGTGAATGAGACAATGGTCACCAGGCTAATAACATGAATACATAGGTACTCGTAGAGCTTGAGCTATGAGATTTATATGAGCATGTAAGGGTCTTGGCGCACCGAATATACATACATGTATTCAAACATCTTTCATGAGGTCTCATCTTTCTAGACCCCCACCACTGCCGTCCTATGGGACATACGAAAAAATTAAAACAGCTATTTACAAGAATTTTTCATATAGGTCAACTTTTATTCAGGTAACTTCTCTTCAAAAATTGAATCCTAATCCACTGAGAGCAAAAGCATTGATTTCGAGGGCAGAATCCTCAAAGATGTGATATGAGGGAGGGGGGCAGATCGGGAAGAATTTCCAACATGATTACAGTGGACTTTCTTGTACGAAATGAAACTGCAATAAAACTTTGTACCTACGATAATTTGTTAGAGATCGAATTGCTATTTTGCTGTACTACGCATATATGTAGTGTAACCTTACCTATAATCGTACATGTACATGTGTTTGCACTCGTCGCGTAATTTCAACCAACACTATCTCGAAAACTATCAGACATACAGAAAAAATACATAGAACCTTTTTTGTAGGAAATCCGAAGTTCTACATTTTTTCTCTGAGGTATTTTATCTCTAAATACAACCATTTTTGAGAAAATTGCGAAAAACTGAAAAATGAGGGGGTTTTAGCCCCCTAGCAAAAATGTGGACCACGTAGGGGGGCGACAACATCATTTTTTAAATCAAGGGAGATGTCCTCTACAATAATCAGCCATCAAACCGCGGGGAGGTCAAAGTGCATACGGCACTTAAGCTAGCGCCTCGTCTATCTTGTCTTTCACTCTAAATAGTTCAGTGGCAAACTGTAAGTAAGCGGCAAATTATGATAAAGCTTTGAAATTTGGTATGATGAACAAGGACACCAAAAGAAAATTTTTAAGCCCGGGAGGCAATCGCCAAGTCCCATAGGAGGGGAATGAGGGGTGATTTGGGGTAGGGTTCAACCCCCCCTTTTTTCCAAATGGGGCTAACGGGGCGATATTGGTGTCAATTCCATATGATTGAACCCCGCTGAGTTCGAAAATATCATTACTTTCAAAATCTGAGGAAAAGGTATGCCTCAAATTTGAGATTTTCTGAGTAAAGTTTTTGCATTTTTCTCAAAAATACCCCAAAATTACAGTTTTTTAACCCTAAACGACACGCTGACCTTCCATCGACTTTCAGAAATTCTATCGATTTTTCATTTGGGTTTAAGCCAAGGGAATGATGCTGCATTATATAAAAGAAAGCTTGTGCTACTCGTACAATTTTTGACAAAATGAGAATTGCTTTTTCACTTCATTGGGAGCTATAAAAAAATATTTTTCCAACTTTTTCCTCGGTTAGCTTTCTCAACCTCAGTCTCACATTATTCTTGTGGGAGGTCTAAGCGTACATTTCCATGGAGATAGTGTCTTTGGAATGAAAAAATGAGATATGAAAGGCTTGTTGAGTTATCATGATTGAGGAATAGTAAAATCATATTCAAGATGCACAAATTTTTTATGCCACAATTTTCATTCTAAAAAATCTTCATCTGTTAACTAGCCACTCACATAAATACCACGAATAATCGGAAATATTTGAACAAAATTATGTCGAATTATTTATTCAGACTCTCACTTCTCTGAGCCGGAACACAAAACGTAAGTGAAAGAAAAAGATTGATGTACATGGCGATTTTTTGTGCAAAATTTCATCCCCCACCTCTCGAATGCTGTATCATCCCTTTGGGATCGGCCAAAATGAAAAACTGATAGCATTTCTTAAATAAGCGTCCTTGAAAACCCAAATTTCGATATAAATGTCAATTTTTTGTGAAAAATTTCATCCCCCACCCCTTGAATGCAGTATCATCCCCTTAGCTTCAACCAAAATGAAAAATTGATAGAATTTCTGAAATCAGCGTCCTTGAAAACCTACATTTTGATATACATGTCGATTTTTTGTGAAATGTAGACCTACTCCCCTATATGGTCTCACCCCCTCCCCTTGGAATCGAAAAAATGATTGCAAATTTAGGTTCTACAGTACAAAAAACATTGATACAAACATCATTACCTCGGTAGTAAAAAAATGTACACTTACGTTGATTACATTTCTAAAATTGATTCAACATAAGCAAGATAAGGGTCAAATTTGACCCCCTCTACTACCTCCCAGGAGGGGTGTAAAAAGTGCCTCCGAGTCTTATTCGATGGTACATATTTGCTTTGTAGTATTCGAAAATCGACATTAGAACCTTCTCCCGCTAATTGTATCCGGTGCACAGCTCAAAAACCCCGATTTTTGCGAGAAAATGCCGAAAAAACGTCAATTTTTAACCCCTTCAGACCCCTCTGTACACCCACGGTAGAGGTATGCGAAAGTATTGATGGTCGATTCGCATTGTAATTGACCTGTAGAATCCGAAAATGACCATAAAAATGTCGATGGAAGGTCAGCGTGTCGTCTAGGGTTAAAAAACTGTAATTTTGGGGTATTTGTGAGAAAAATGCAAAAACTTTACTCAGAAAATCTCAAATTTGAGGCATACTTTTTCCTCAGATTTTGAAAGTAATGATATTTTCGAACTCAGCGGGCGGGGTTCAATCATACGGAATTGACACCAATATCGCCCCGTTAGCCCCATTTGGAAAAATGGGGGGTTGAACCCTCCCCCAAATCACTCCCATTCCCCTCCTATGGGACTTGGCGATTGCCTCCCGGGCTTAAAAATTTTCTTTTGGTGTCCTTGTTCATCATACCAAATTTCAAAGCTTTATCATAATTTGCCGCTTATCGCCCAAAATATGCATTTTGCCACTGAATTAAAAATACAGCATTCTTTCACAGTATATCAAAGCTTATCTCTTACTCTTTATGTTTAGAAAGTTTTTTCACTCGTACTCGTACATTTTTTTTTTTTTTCATTCATTTATAATTTTCGAACCGCTGAAATAACTTCGATAATCCGCGAGAATTAGCTTGAAAATTATATGCTCGAGTCCGCGAGTCGCGACTACTGGTAATAAATTTTAGTAGACGCATTTTATATTCTTTTAGCGAGGTTAATAAACGACCATAAAATGTCGCAGTATCACCGAAGGTATTCGAAGATCTGTATTCCGTGGCCTATGTACATATGTAAAATAAGTACCTACACTCGATATGTACGTAGGATTTTTATCGATTTTTCGTTTCGTAGTGCTCGTTTGAGAGCTTTGAGTAGAATTACCGATTACGAAGCAATTTTCTCAGAATTTATCGTGACGAAAGCGAAATGTTAACTGAATGGTCGCGAACATCAAAGTTGAACAGTGCGCTTAATTCTCAATGAAATCGTATTAGCGTGCGACTTTATCGATGATTTGACGATAAAATTTGGCAAATTTTGCCGAATTACTCGCTATTTTTTTCATTTTTATTTTTTTCTTAGGTACCGAGTGGCTCGATGCTCACGTATCGAATAATGTATGTCTTATTCCACTCTTTCGGTGGAATTAACGATGATTTTTTTTTGTCTCGAATTAACAGCAATATTAGGATTCCATTCGATGATGAATCAAGACCAGTATCACGCTTCGTTATTAAATAAAGGTCAGCCAGTCGGCTTGGGCTGGGATGGTATTACGAAAGCCACGCAGCCAAAAGCTTTCCCGCCGGAACCGCCCAATAATACCGATCCTGACGAATCGATAAGACGAGTAAAAGATGACGATCATCAGCTAACTGATTTAAATTGGAATAATATAAAAGTAATTATTCGACGCGGTAGTTATACGCGGTTTCGGTTTATTTTCTGTTTTCACGTTACTAAATAGTTGGTTTATTTTTTTCCCCCGAAGAATATTTCGGACGAAAAGTTCGAACAGTTATTTGCCGCTTTGCCTGGTAATACGCATTTAGAAACGTTAAGCCTCAGCAATACCGGCCTGACGGACCGAACAGCCACCAAATTGGCCGATGCTCTAGAGAAAAATAATACGCTAAAAGTTGTAAAGTAAGCGATTTGGCTCGAATAGCTGATTGCGGTCGAATGTTTTTCGCGTCAATTTTCACCTCGCACTTTTTATGTTGCAGCGTCGAAACAAATTTTATCAGCCCTGTTATAATCGTTCGTTTGTTCAAAGCATTGCTCAAACAGAAAGTTATCGAAGAATTCAGAGCGTCTAATCAGGTATATTCGATGTTCTAGAAACACTGATTTTTTCTGATAGGTTTTTTTTTCTTTGAAAATTTTGGATCTCGGATCGATTATCGAGGATTAAAATCTTGCGAATTTTTGGGTTCGAGATCCGAAAACTTCTAGATAGTGCTTAGCGTAGGCACTGGTCGAGTTCGTCGTAATTTATTTTCTCATTGTTGTTTTTTTTTTTTCAATTTCGTATCGCAGAGATCGCAAGTGCTGGGTAATAAAATTGAAATGGAAATCACGAAATTGGTGGAGCAAAATCCGACGATACTAAGGTTGGGTTTACATTTGGAATACAATGACGCGCGACACCGAATCTCAGCCCACCTGCAACGTAATCTCGATAGAAGTGAGTAATATTACGACGACAATTCGTTCGTATTATCGATTCGAGTTAACCCTTAAACACCCAAGCAAATCCTGAGATGTTATGAAAAAATGCTTTCAATTTTCTGAATAAGATCATCACAAGTATCACTTTTACTCACAGTTCACCCCCCAGCCCCTTGAAGCCACCTCGATAATGATAGACTTATTTATTTGATTATTGTCAAAAATCGAGGAAGCAAAAAACCCGATTGGGTCAATCTTGGAACTGAATGATATAGTTTCATTAGATGTAATGAATGAGTGAAAGGTTAATTCCAAAGAACACCTCACCCCTTTTTGGGGGGCAAATATTGATCAAAGTTGGTATAAAATACTTGGACCCATGTCGCATTTTTGGATGAACATATTGATGGTTGAGCTTTCAAAAAATGAAATTAAGAAAGGTGTGTAAATGGTGGACCAGAGCGATTTTTTAAAAATTTGATATGCTTGTCTCGATAAAAACCTGAAAAAACAGAGCACATCATGAAATATCATGATTGGAAACAACGAATTCTGCTCAAGCAATTTTCATGATGTAGAACTTCACTATCTATGATCGAGGAGGGATAGTGACCTCTTCATGAATGCTTCAACATTATGAAATGCCAGAGACAGCTGCAATTTGACAGTGTAAAGTTTTTCAAAGTGGTAGATAAGCCTATTTCGATACTTCTGCAGAAAAACAATTGTACCACTAACCTTTTGTGGGATGTAACTATTTGTTGACAAATATCGAGAAAGAATATCAACTTCAGCAGGAATTTCTCAAAACATTCAAAAGTTCAGAGTTGTGGTTGAACAACAGTTGAAAGCTTTTTACTGAATCTCAAATCCCCTGAATCCTGTAGTCATAAGCTAGACACAATCTCATGATTATAAACGACGACTTCTGCTGGTGCAATTTTCATGATGTAGAACTACATTATCTGTGATCGAGGAGGGATAGTGACTTCTGTTCTTCATGAATGCTTGAACTTTATGAAATGCCAGGGAGTGCCAGTGGTGGCAGCCTAGATTTCGCCTGGGTGTTGCGAAACTGTGGTTGGTTGAAAGAAAAGTGTCGATTTTTTCTGGGTGTAGCAACAATTTTTGAGGTTCTTAAACTGATTAAAAAAGACAAAAAAGAGAGATTTTTCACAGTTTATTAACTTTTATCACAAAAATTGTATCTGTGCAGGTAGCCAACTAGCGAAAAACGAACAAAACGAATAGTTATTGCTAAAAACTTGAGTTATAATAATGTAAAATAAGAGAATAATTTTTTTATGGGTGTAGCGAACTTCTTCTGGGTGTAGCAGCTCGCTACACCCGCTATACAAAGGCTGCCACCGCTGGGGAGTGCTGCAATTTAACTGTGTAAAGCTTTTCAAAGTGGTAGATGAACCTATTTCGATATTTCTGCAGAAAAACAATTGTACTGCTAACCTTTATAGGATGTAACTATTTGGTGACAAATATCGAGAAAGAATATCCACGGAGTGATAAACAGATTTGATGGGTGGATTGTAGATTATCTGAACTTATGTGCTGTTAAAAGCATCTGTGCTCCTTTCAATTCTTCTTTCTGTCATTTCAAGCCTACTTGATAATATTTCCCATATTATGTACTCTGCGTATTCATGCTCTGTTTTTTCAGGTTTTTATCGAGACAAGCATATCAAATTTTTTAAAAATCGCTCTGGTCCACCATTTACACACCTTTCTTAATTTCATTTTTTGAAAGCTCAACCATCAATATGTTCATCCAAAAATGCGACATGGGTCCAAGTATTTTATACCAACTTTGATCAATGTTTGCCCCCCAAAAAGGGGTGAGGTGTTCTTTGGAATTATCCTTTCACTCATTCATTACATCTAATGAAACTATATCATTCAGTTCCAAGATTGACCCAATCGGGTTTTTTGCTTCCTCGATTTTTGACAATAATCAAATAAATAAGTCTATCATTATCGAGGTGGCTTCAAGGGGCTGGGGGGTGAACTGTGAGTGAAAGTGATACTTGTGATGGTCGTATTCAGGAAATTGACTACATATCTATGCATTTTACGCTTGAAAAAGACGACCTGTTTTATGTACCTATGTAATGTAATGTACACATATGTAGATCGAGTGAAGAGCGTGGTCACGGTCAACTATAATCTTACTCTGGAAAAGAGATCGTCTCGTATCGATATTAAACAAACATTGTGATCGAATGTTATTGCGACTGACGGCGATTACATTTATTACTCAGGTTTTACATCACCGATGTTTGTTTTTTTTTGTCATGTTCTGTGTAGCAGATAGCTCGCGAGTTTTCATTTTCCTCGTAGATACCGATACCGATACCGGACCCGAAAGCTTTTCACGATCGTTTGCTTTTTCATTATTTTTCGAGCCCTTTCCCTTTCTATGTTTTGAGTTGGTATATAGTTACCAGCTAGAGCTACCACCTACTGTAGCTAGGCATCCGTATTCTTTATTTAATTTTGAATTCGAAATCTGCGTGCCCCTAGCCCTAGCGCCTATGTACAATATAACTGACCATACCGTAGGCTGTAGAGACCATTATACAATGTACACGACTACACGTTCCAAGTTTTTAGTTTTACTGTGTGCTAGGTTCACTAGCTAGGTATCTGTGGGAATAGCGATGTCAAAAATATACGCATATGTGTACTAGGGGGGTTCAAAAATTCACTTTTTTTTAAATTTCAAGTTGCTCACCCCCTAATGTTGTTTCTTTTGGTTAAAAAAAAATACCTTTTCAAGGATTTTTCAAAAAAATAATGTTTACAGGTGGCGCATCGATGTTTTGTACGGAGCGCGCGACGTCGGCGTTACTCCACGACGTACTCGTGGCGCGGCATCCGTGTTCGCCCGGGCGAACGCGTTTTGTATTGACACGTTCATTGCATGGCGTTACGATATGATTTTATTGAACCCAGTTATACTTTGGTGTTATCTTCTTCTCCGCAATGAATTTCAGGAATTTCAAATTGCAAATTTCGCTCTTTGTTCGTATACAGCGAAATGATGAAGCAAAACAAAAAGAATGAAATAATTTAAGGTCGAAGGTAAGCGAATCTAAGTAATGAAAGCTACTAATGCGTATAAAAAACAGAAATGATCTTAAAATTATTTATTTACGTTGTCTCTTACAAAAATACATCACTGTATTCATTTCAAACAGAAGAATGAGTCGCTCTTTCTCTCCTTTAGGAATTCAAGTGACGTTTTCCAAAAAAGAGCCCAACAGTGGAAAACTATAATTTTTTAATCCGTAAAATGCATTGTAATGGAGAAAATTAATCAGAAGCATATAGTCCGGCATATGACAATAGGAGTAATTGCACCCCCCCCCCCCGCCGATCCTCCGGGACAACTTTTTTCTTAAAGGGGACATCCTAAGGAACATTTTAAAGCAAAGTTGCCAAAAAAAAAGTTGGCCTTACTCACAAAATGGCGGCCGTTTTGATTGACAGGTCAGCCGAAATCGCAGATTTTGCGTTTTAACATGGGACTTGCACGAACTTTTTCAAACTTTACATTGGTAGATCGAAATATCATGCAAAAATTTACCACCTGTCAAAATTTCAAGTGCTGAAGAGCGTTTTTCGATTTTTGGTGAATTTTTAAAAATCGAATTTAGGCCAAAAATGAGGGAAAAAATCGAAATTTTACCAAATTGACCAAGAAAGCTGAACTTTGGGATATACCCTATTTTCGACATGCCAAATCGATTGGAAACGGTTTCAACCCGTTTTGAGCAGTTCTGGAGCCTCCAGCAGATTTTTGAAACTCGAAATTCCCGCAAAATTCCATCAAATTGGGGTTGTAAAGCTAAAATTTATTCTAAAAACTAATTTCAATACGCTACGAAGTACTGCTGGTGAATTTCAAGTCGTTTTAGAGCCTCCAGCGACTTTTTGAAAATTCCTGAAACTTCCAACAGATTTTTGAAACTTTTAAATTTTTACAAAATTTCATCAAATGGAGATGGAAAGCTGAAATTTACTCTACACTCCAATTTTAACACCCTCTGAAGACGACTTCAGGTGGGTTCAAGTCATTTTAGGGCCTCCAGCGACTTTTTTGAAAATTACTGGAGCCTCCAGCAGATTTTTGGAACTTTAAATTTTTACAAAATTTCATCAAATGGAGATGGAAAGCTGAAATTTACTCTACACTCCAATTTTAACACCCTCTGAAGACGACTTCAGGTGGGTTCAAGTCATTTTAGGGCCTCCAGCGACTTTTTTGAAAATTACTGGAGCCTCCAGTAGATTTCTGAAACTTGAAATTTCCCGAATATTAATTTATCAAATGGAGTTGGCAAGCTGAAGTTTACTTCGCAGACTACATGGTGGTTTCAAATGGTTTTGAATGCTTCCAGCTACTTTCAGGAAATTTTAATTTTCCAAAAAAACGTCATAAGTACAACCTTTCAAAAATTTGCTGGATGCTCCAAAACGACTTGAAATTCACCGGCAGTCAACTTCGTAGCGTATTGAAATTAGTTTGCAGAATGAATTTCGACTCTCCATCTTGGTTTGATAACATTTTGGGATCTCCATTTGATGAAATTTTGTGAAAATTTTTAAGTTTCAAAAATCTGCTGGAAGTTTCAGGAATTTTCAAAAAGTCGCTGGAGGCTCCGAAACGACTTGCAAATTCACCTGCTATTCGTAGCGTATTGAAATTAGTTTTTAGAATAAATTTTAGCTTTACAACCCCAATTTGATGGAATTTTGCGGGAATTTCGAGTTTCAAAAATCTGCTGGAGGCTCCAGAACTGCTCAAAACGGGTTGAAACCGTTTCCAATCGATTTGGCATGTCGAAAATAGGGCATATCCCAAATTTCAGCTTTCTTGGTCAATTTGGTAAAATTTTGATTTTTTCCCTCATTTTTGGCCTAAATTCGATTTTTAAAAATTCACCAAAAATCGAAAAACGCTCTTTAGCACTTGAAATTTTGACAGATGGTAAATTTTTGCATGATCTTTCGATCTACCAATGTAAAGTTTGAAAAAGTTCGTGCAAGTCCTACGTTAAAACGCAAAATCTGCGATTTCGGCTGACCTGTCAATCAAAACGGCCGCCATTTTGTAAGTAAGGCCAACTATTTTTTTGGCAACTTTGCTTTAAAATGTTCCTTAGGATGTCCCCTTTAAGAAAAAAGTTGTCTCGGAGGATCGGTGGGGGGGTGGTGCAATTACTCCTATTGTCATATGCCGGACTAATAACAGAAAACTAAAATCGAACACCAACAGCACAATACAACGAACATATTAATCGAGTTGATATGAAAACGCGTTCGCCGGGCGAACACGGATGCCGCGCCACGAGTACGTCGTGGAGTAACGCCGACGTCGCGCGCTCCGTACAAAACATCGATGTGCCACCTCTAAAAATTATTTTTTTGAAAAATCCTTGAAAAGGTATTTTTTTAAACAAAAAGGAACAACATTGGGGGTGAGCAACTTGAAATTAAAAAAAAAATGATTCTTGAACCACCCTAATGTATACCTATATATTTTTTTTTGATTTTTGATTAGAAATGTTTTGCATTTTGTCGCCGAAAATAAACCGCTTGACATCGCTATTACTACTTACTTAAAATACGTAGGTATTCGTATTTAATGATGTGTGAACGAATGATGTTTAAAAACGCTATTTTCGTGTATGATTTTTTTGGAAACCGGCAGTAAGGAAAGACGTACCATTACGGAGTAGATTCAGATTTTTCAAAATGGTTCCACCGGTTAAAAAAATTTTCGGAAAAAAATTTACCTAGATCCTATCGCCTTTCGCCTTCGTTACATAATTACGTAGGTAAAGTAAAATACTAGTATTATTGCGATTGCAAACTGCGGTTGTCTCATTAATGCTTCGCCGTGATATGATCGACTAATCGCATACTATTCTGCGCAATTTCTCTCAGTTTTCATCCCTTCTACATTCTATACCAGTAAATTTTTTTCCATTCTTTTTTTCTCTCTGTCTCTCTTTCTCGTGACGATGGCCACGCGTAAATTTTTTTTCGAATTCCGTCGAAGAATCTTTTTTATTGCCCGTGCCTATTGCGAGTGATATGTTTCAGTTTCCGCGCTACCGAATATCTGAACTTTTGAATCAGATTGTAGACTGTCATCTTTTTGGAAATTACGAGTGAGACATTTAGTTAATCAATTGAATTGAAGCAAAATTGAATTTTTCAAAAAAAAAAAAAAGTTGAATCATAATTACTTATTTCCTACGACACGGAAAAACATTTCTAGTTTATACTTTACGCGTCAGTTTGGCCCGATCTGTAATAAAAGACCAGACCCGATAAGTTGAATAAAAATCATAGTTGTAAAGTCATTTCTCGAATTTCATCCTAACAGAACAGGTGATCGCTTCGCTTGGTATTATGAGAAAGTTGTTCGTTTCCTGATTAGTTTGATGTTTTATATTTCGTTGAATTTGAATAAAAAATTAGTAGTCTTTCATTAAAAGTACCTATCTATGTATATTATCGTTGAAGTTTTCAATATCCTAACTGCTGCTACAACAATACGTTCGATATAACTTTTCGACAGCCTATTCATCGATTTATTTTTCTAGTAATTCTAGCGGTAAAATTATACCTACTTACTAATTTTTCGTATTTTATTTTTTTCATTTTTTTTTGTTTTCTTACAAATACATATATTCATTCATCTAGCGTATTATATAATATTTTTTCTACACTTTTTACGCGATAATATAATACATTATTACCTATGTAATGCGTCGATTATACTCGTACGAGTAGCCTTCTGTTCGAATTTCATGTACGTATTCTACTACGCGAGTATTTACGATTTTCGCCTAATAACCAGTAGTCCAGCTTGATTTCGATTGAAAATAAACATTATAACACGATTGACGTTTTTACATAAAATTGTAATTCGATGTGTGTGTGTTTTTTTTGCGTGTTGATTATTTATAAATGCTTTCGAGTCACTAACTCTTTTCTTCTTCTTAACACGTTTCGTTTGAATTTTTTTTGTTCGATTATCCGACGCGACCGACAATGTTACTTGTTACGTTGTCGAAATGAAATAAGCATTATAATGCCGTTGAATTAAATTCGTACATATTGAAAAAAAAAATTAAAAATGAAATAAAAAACAAGAAAATACGTACGATTTTAAAACAAATTTTTTGGGTTAGAAAATTTTATTTTTTTTCTTTCGGGACTGAAAAAATTTTTGACCGTAAGTAATTTACCCATATTGTATTTTGGTCTGTGTATACATACTTAATGGATATTTTTTATGATTGCAGTACGCCAAAGTCGTATCGGATTGTCGTCTTAATTCGTCCATCCAACGAATAGGTATAAAATTTGAATAATTTTTGGAAATACGCTGTAGTGGGCTGTTTTATACGTCATGCTGATATCATTTGCTTTTTGATTAGTTTCCCTTCTTTTCTAGCTCTTTGTTTTTCTTGTTATTCGTATGCGATGTGCCGCGTATTAATATTACATATCGTCGGCTAAGTGCGGAAGGGTGCCTCGTGCAAATCGTTACTTGATACCTGTGTAAAACTGCCTTTCCACACTGAGCGCCATCTATCAGTCCAAGTTCAAATCTAAAGGTATCTTCCGTGATGGGAAGGGTGCCTTGAGGTAACATAACTTTTGGTTTGAACATTTGGACTGATAGATGGTGCTCAGAGTGGAAAGACCGTTTTACACAGGTATCAAGTAACAAGTTGCACGAGGCACCCTTCCGCACTTAGCCGACGATATGTGACGCGGCACGACAAAATCGACCTTCCGTCTGGAAATAAGTTTTTGAGTTATGGAGGGTTGAAGTTTTCAGTCCAGTTCTGCTCGTTTAGCGGAAGCACTTGCGTTCTAATCAGGTTCTCCGGCTAAACTGAGCTAAACATAGTCTTGGATAACGTTTCTTGCCTGTTTTGTGTGAATATCACAGGGTTAAATGGTTATTTACATTGATATGGGGGGCTCAGTCGTGTTTGCCCTAATTTTTTCAATTTTTTAAAAAAATTTTTCATTATTTCAATTTTGAAATTGATCTGGAGGCGAAACAAAGCGTTCTACGAGAAAAATACATCGAGCAAAGTTGTAGAGAATTAAATTTCCAAAAACCTATAAGAGGTTTATTTTTCTCGAAAATGCATAGTTTTTCCATTATTCTCAAAAAACAGAAATTTTATGGTAATCATCATGAGGTTTTTGTTTTTTGAGAATAATGGAAAAACTATGCATTTTCGAGAAAAATAAACGTCTTATGGGTTTTTGGAAATTTAATTCTCTACAACTTTGCTCGATGTATTTTTCTCGTAGAACGCTTTGTTTCGCCTCCAGGTCGATTTAAAAGTTGAAATAATGAAAAAATCAAAAAAAAATCAAAAAAATCAAAAAAATGAGCACACTTCTGACTGGATTACCATGTATATGAAGCTATGAAAATCATAGGGACTTCTGGGAGGTCTTAAATGAATTTTGAATGTCTGAGGACCAAAAATCCATCAAAAAGTGAAAAATGATTTTTTCAGACGGAAGGTCGATTTTGTCGTGCCGCGTCACATATTACTACGCGGTACAGTAACAGTACAGATACATGGTACTACACGCACGATAAACTTGATACAGAAAGAATTAGACTCGAATGGTAACGAGGGTGGTGGTGATGGTGATTTCATTGCGTATGGGTATCGCTTTGCTATGTCCGTATTATAAACGATGTCCATATCGTTCGTATTTTTTTTTCCGCCAGAATTTTCAAATTATTATCGAGTATTAGCTTCTTGCAAATATTTATTCCTACTTTTTTAGACCTATTGCTAAAATTACCTTTACATTCGTATAAATATCTTTCAAATCACACGCTTTTTGGTATATAGGTACCTACTTAAAGGGTAACTCGAGCAAAATAGGATATTATTTACTCGTACTTATTCGTCAGTTTTTTTCTCATTCTTACACGTCTAGAGATCAAAATATTTTCAACTTGAAATTTTTTTTCCAATGATTAGAGATATTGCAGATCAGCATAATTATTTACTTGGGATTTCGTAATTGCGCGAGTAAACCTGCCACCTACTCAGTCCATAGTTCACAATACAATACAATTATAAACCATCAAGAAGCAATAGTTATTGGTACTATATGTAAATCAGAAACAGGACAGACATGGACTTCTCTTGGATAGAGGATAAATAGCCCCACTGAAGGCAACGCAAAACCACAGTGGAATCAACTCGCAAGAAACCCCCGATGACAAGTGCGATAAATCCAAATGGACCCGAGTTCCGGCGCCCCTTAGATGGGGCAGGGCTGCTAAGAATATCTGTTCGCACTAATCGGATTCAAATTGCGAAAAATGCGCAGCAGGATGGGCACATGGAATGTGCGAGGCTTGAACTCAACAGGAAAGCTAACCATTGTGGAAAAGGAGATGAAGAGGATGAACTTGATGGTGCTGGGACTCAGTGAGACTCCCTGGAAGACATGTGGAGAATTCAGATCTTCGGAGGGAAATCTAGTTTTCTCTTCAGGGGCTGGCAAACATACTGGCATAGCGGTAATAGTTGATGGGAAGTATGCAGATAATGTTATTGGTGCAAATCAGTGTTAATCCCACTACACAAGAAAGGTGATACAAAAAATTGCGCCAACTATCGCACAATAGCCCTAATTCAACATGCCAGTAAAGTGATGCTCCGAATAATCAACAACAGAGTCAAGGCATACTTACATAGGCAGATTCCACCAGAACAGGCTTTTTTTCATGCCTGGAAGAGGCACAAGAGAGCAGATCTTGAACATCAGACAAATAATCGAAAAGTTCCGCGAATTCAACATCTCTGCTGTACTATGCTTCATTGATTATGCAAAGGCCTTTGACTGTGTCAATTGGATAAAGCTATACGAGATACTACGCGAGATGGGAGTTCCAGACCACCTAATTGAGCTGATCAAATCGCTATATGACAAGAACGAGATGGTGGTGAGAGTTGGTGGAGAAGAGTCTAACCCGTTTCAGTCAGAACGAGGAGTGAGGCAGGGCTGCATACTCTCGCCTCTGCTGTTCAACATCTATGGGGCGAGTACATCATGAGAAAAGCCTTGGAGAACTGGGAAGGCGTCATTAATATAGGAGGAAGAAGAATCTCCAATCTCCGTTACGCTGATGATACCACCTTAATAGCCAAAAGTGAAGAGGAACTGGCAGAACTAATCAAGCAAGTCAGGATGGTCAGTGAGGACATGAGACTCCTCATAAATGTGGGGAAAACCAAGGTCATGGTAGTTGATAGGGCTGGACACTTACCAGAATCTGAAGCCTTGAATGAATTCGAAAAAGTGAACTCATTTATTTACTTGGGCTCACTTGTGGATGCTGATGGAGGATCAGCCAAGGAAATCAGAAGAAGAATAGCCCTTGGGAAAGCAGCGATGTCTCGGTTGAGAAAAGTCACCACCAATCGGAAAATCTCCATAAAAACAAGGAAGAGACTGATCAGGACGCTAGTTTTCCCAGTCTTCTTGTATGGAGCGGAGACCTGGACACTGAAGCAAGATGATCGAAGAAGAATTGATGCTTTTGAAATGTGGGTATGGTGCAGGATGTTGAGGATACCATACACTGCGCACCGAATAAATGCATCAATTGTGGAACAACTGCAAGAACCAACCAGGCTGAATAAAATATGTGAAACCAGGATAATGAGATATTTTGGACACATAGCCAGAAGAGGACAGGAAAACATTGAAAAAGGAATTCTCTTTGGCAAGGTCCTCAGAGCAAGAGGGAGAGGACGATCTCCAACAAGGTGGACTGATACAGTCCGGAAAATAGTTGGTTCAGTTGCGAATGCGGCCACACTAACTCAAGACAGAGAAGAGTGGCGGTCGTTGTTATGGGCACACTAGTCGCTTGCGACTATGACGTTGATGATGATGAATTGCGCGAGAACAAAGTTGTTTCAAACGTATCAGTATCATCGCAGTAATTTCATTTTTGTTCCGCAAATCTACCTTTTTTTAAATCCAATTTGGCACTTAAGTCGTCGCTATTGGCTCTACGCTCTAATCAGGTCCAATTATTTTCCACTAGGCAGATCCAATCAAGGAGATCTGATTGTATCGACCTAAACAGATTTGATCAGATCCGGACATTTCCTAGATTAAATGAGATCTTTTCAGATGCGATCAGATCCAATAGGAGAGATCTGAGCTTGGATAAAATAATAGTAAATTGAAAATCGTTTGATTTTGCTTCTTCTTCTTCTTCCTGCTTTTTTCACGCTGCATGGTTTACTAATTAACAATTTGCGCTTGAGAATGGAATTAACGTTTGCATGTTTTTTGTTTTTTTTTTTCATCGAATACGTATCGAGGAAGCGGGTGAATTCGATGCGTAAGTGAACACTACTTACTAGTGATTCTCTAACGAGTATCGAAAATCGTGCCAGGTGACAATGGCAGGTACATAATGCACGTGTAGTACATCACCATTTTTAAAATCTTGTACATATTACGGATACTCGGTTGTTTGTGAATTTTTTTCATTTTCGTATACACTTTCGCGCTGCTAAATAATATTGGGCTACTCGTTTGTAATGTATGTACTTATAGTGTATGGATATGGATTATCTAGTATCTTTTCACCAGCATGATTCGCATAATCCTGTGCGATATTCTATGCGTGTGCGCAGGATGCTTACGTATCGAGCATTGCATTTCTTGGCGAAATTGTATTGTACATATTTGTACAAAAGAAATAAGTAAATGAAAATCAGTCGATATGACCAAAATTAATTTGACGTTACATTTTATATTTTTGACTCCGAATATTGTCACGTAAGGTTCGTTTGATATTTGTGAAACGAACTGCACCACCTGTTAGCATGCATCGTGAATGTAGTACCTACGGCTACTCGTGTACATACATTTGTTTTTACGCGTAAAATAAATCAAACTAATTTTGTAATAGTATTTGTATAAAAATACTGGTAGATTCTACATACATCATTCTCTATTCTCTACCAACGGATACACTTCGCAGACTTATCAGTGTTTATATTTTTCGTTCAACTTGATGCGTAATTGGGTGGCCAGTGGTTACAACGCCGCTCAATTCTCTTTCTCGAATACGAGAATTCCACCTAATACTCGGTAGTCGTAGATTCCTTTCCTACATACTCGTATACGAGTATGATGACTATGAATCAAAGAAATTCTATGGGACTGTTAGGTATACTTAGTTTTCTAGTTTTCACGAGTAAAATCGTGTATTCGATGGAATTAATTGCAATTTGCACTATAGTCGGCGAATTCTTACCTACTATTTGTTCGAGTCTAAAATTCATTTACTAAAATCAGGTGGTATTTTTTTCATTTGATTTCAATAAATGCTGTGAAAATGAAATATACCTTACGTCTTATCGTAGGTATCCACTATCCACTGGTAATAAGTCGTAACTGCGCTGTAAAGTGTACCTGCGAGTAGGTTATTGTTATTGTATTTGCGAGTACCTACCTACGTATATTTTTATTCGCCTATATTTTCACGACATTTATTTTCAGGTCGTTCGCGTCGTATGGGTCATTTTGCGCGACAGTTCACTGGCGGTTGGGTTATTCGTCATCATTTTGCCAAATAGTTAACGGATTTTTATGCACCAGCGAGTATTTTTTAGCCATACTATCGCATAAGACATTATAATGTTTAATGTATTACCTATGAGACAAGCGTCAAACGTTTTCTGTATACCTATACGGTTTTTTTTTTTCTTCTTTTTTTCCAAGTAGAGTCTGTTATTAGAGCAGGAAAATAACGTAAAAAAGCTAGGGCGAAAAGGAAAAAATTGGCACATAAATTTTTTCTTCGGGAATGTGTTCAGATGGACCCCCTGAACTACCAAAAAACCCCGAACCTCCTACCCCTGGAGCTAATTTTTTTAGGGGGCTAAAACCGGTTGCGATTCACGTTTTTTGCGTTTTACTCCGTAGATATTAGGTTTAAGTGAAAAACTACCATGACAAAAAATGTTCCCCTTCAAATTCTCGATAATTTGATACTACTGTCGATACCCATCCCTCAAGGGGGGTGCCTAAAAAAAGGGGTGGAAGAGTAGGTGTTTCAAAAATCGTCAGTCCAATAAATTGATCAAAGTTACCACTTAATATCATTCGTTTTCGCTCAATTTTTTTTTACAAGGTCTGATCACCCAACTAATAATCAAACTGCCATTGGTTTGTCTTCAACCCACCCCGGGGGCTCGTGGGGGTTGCTTGATTTTTCAGGTAACACACCACCGAATTATATATTTGAAAAACGAATCTCGACGTGCGATATGTCGAATAGTATGTTTTTAAGGTCGCTGAATACGAATATGAACTTATTTTTTGGGTACAACCCCTCCAAGCCCTCCTGTGCCCCAATAAGGGGGTCAAAATTTTGAAAAATCGTGAAAAGTCGAGTGATACATCGAATGATATTTTTTCGAAGTTGCTGAGTACGATTATGAACTGTTTTCTGCTTACGATTCCTCAAAACCCCCTTACGCTCCCCTAAATAGGATAAAATCTCACCCATCAATAAGTCAAGAGATATAAAAACAACAATCATTTGTGCATTGAGTATATGAATACGCCGTCACAGATCTTCCACATGGATTAGAGTTGCAGCATGACGTGCCTTTACAATTCTCGCACGTATCCGAGCACTTCAAACCTATAAACAGAATGAAACGATGACGATTATAGTGAGTCAATTTTTTTTTAGACTTCCTTCAAAATGTAGATGTTTTCATCACCTAATTTAATTCATTGATAAATCAGTCACCATTTGCAAGGTTTCCTGGTTGAAGTCGGCATCAGCGAATATGATTTTGGCTAAAGCTTCTTGCATTAAAAAATGAGCTCGAATGGCGCGAGCATATGCATGCCCAGTTGAAATTTTCTCGATGGAGTTGGGGGTATAAATTAACATCAATGCATCGCTGAGACCACTGCCGGACATGAAATTTCCTACACAGCCCAAAAACGACATCAGTGTATGAAATCCTCCGAGTCGAATGACGATATCTTTCAAATCGAGGCTGTGAACGATGTCCAAAGCTTTAATATACAGTGGTTGGTCAAAAGTAACAAACGTCGTTTTCTGACCTAATTTGGAGCTTTTTTGTTTTGCAAGCTGCAATGACCTGTATATAGAATCGTAATTTGTTGGAGGCAGGTCAATAAATGGTTGAAATATAATATGAGATGTTTCGTACGATCGATCAGCATTGATGCTCTGCATAAAACCATTCCAGCCGCCGACTGACAGTCCCAAACATTTACCAGCAAACCACAAAGCATCATGTGGTGTCAATATTTCAGCTTCACGTTCGTTCGGTAAGATTTCATCTATATTGCACATTTTGATTGTGTGTAAACCAGTACCATTATTCGGACGATGGAAAGTAAGAGTTGAAATTCTTCCAAATTCGGCCAGAGTCTCTTTAGAAGGTAAGAACTGTTTTCAACGATCTTGAAAATATAATATTCGATATATATTACACTATTTCTGGCCACTTTTAAAAATATTATCCTATTTAGAGGAGTGTAAGGGGGGTTTTGAGGAATCGTAAGCAGAAAAACAGTTCATAATCGTACTCAGCAACTTCGAAAAAATCAGTCGACTTTTTGCGATTCTTCAAAATGTTGACCCCCTTTTTGGGGCACAGGAGGGCTTGGAGGGGTTGTACCCAAAAAATAAGTTCATATTCGTACTCAGCGACCTTGAAAACGTACCATTCGATGTATCACTCGACTTTTCACGATTTTTTAAAATTTGGCCCCCCCCCCCCTTTGAGGCCCAGTGGGGCTTGTAGGGGTTGTACCCAAAAAAAATAAGTTCATATTCGTACTCAGCGACCTCGAAAACGTATCACGCGACTTTTCACGATTTTTCAAAATTGTGACCCCCTTTTTGGGGCCCAGAGGGGCTTGGAGGGGTTGTATGCAGGAAATAAGTTCATATTCGTATTCAACGACCTTAAAAACATACTATTCGACATATCGCACGTCGAGATTCGTTTTTCAAATATATAATTCGGTGGTGTGTTACCTGAAAAATCAAGCAACCCCCACGAGCCCCCGGGGTGGGTTGAAGACAAACCAATGGCAGTTTGATTATTAGTTGGGTGATCAGACCTTGTAAAAAAAATTTGAGCGAAAACGAATGATATTAAGTGGTAACTTTGATCAATTTATTGGACTGACGATTTTTGAAACACCTACTCTTCCACCCCTTTTTTTAGGCATCCCCCTTGAGGGATGGGTATCGAGAGTAGTATAATTTTTGTCATGGTAGTTTTTCTCTTGAACCTAATATTTACGGAGTAAAACACAAAAAACGTGAATCGCAACCGGTTTTAGCCCCCTAAAAAAATTAGCTCCAGGGGTAGGAGGTTCGGGGTTTTTTTTTGGTAGTTCAGGGGGTCCATCTGAACACATTCCCGAAGAAAAAATTTATGTGCCAATTTTTTCCTTTTCAAAACCGCTATTTGCCTGCTCTATATTAATGAAAAATATTTTTTCCTTCATTTTTGTTGTACCTTTTTAATCAAAATGCGAATCGTTTGCACATTTTATTTATACGTACCTATTTATTGTATTTTTTTTTCATTTTGCCCTTCTTATTAATATCGTTATAATTACGCTAACATCGAGCATGCTGGCGGCAAGTAAACAATAGTTGATGTCCAATTAAAAGCGATCACCTTTTGTTTAAACTTTAATGATACCTACCTATTTTAGCTTTATTAAATATAATTTTTTTCATTTCTTTTTTGAATTTCGTTTTATCGTTTTGTTACCGTTAATCCTCGTATGTATGTAATGTACCAGTGTACCTCTACTTACCCGTACCCACCTACCATACCGTAATCGTGTTCTGTGGTACCTCTACCTACGTAGTACGTAGTACCATTGATTTTAGGCTAAAATCAATGCGTAGTACGTACCTATATTATGATCGTCGTCGACTCGTCGTTGTCGTAGTTGAAAGGTGAAGTGAGATAGCAATTTACAATTTACATACGGTAAGTAGTAAGTATACTAATCGTAAGTAGTGCATTTTTCAAGTTTGAAGTTATGAGTACATACAAGGTGTTTCGTAGGTGACCTACCTCCTTCCACCAGGTAAGTAGTTATCACATCTTTCATCGATCAAACGGATTTGTAATTGGTAATTTCTCATTTTCAATGAAATTACAAAAAAAAAACATCTTGCCCCTTCTACTCTATACCCGAAAATTGAATTCAAAACCATGATCGTCTGCCTGCATGGCAGGGTCAGGCACGGATCACGATTTTGTGAATCGGATCACGGATCACGGATCACACATGAAAAAATGATTCGGATCACGGATCACGAATCACAAACTTTGAATTGATCCGAGATCCGTGATCCGAAAAATCGGATCATTTTCGGATCAATTTTCGGATCATTTTCAATTTTTATTTTTTATTACCATTAGGGTCACTGAATATGAAAATTGAAAAAAAAATACTTTTCTTCCACTTTGATACAAAAACAAATGATTTTTCACATTCTACGTTTTGATCTCGCTACTTTTGGCAAATCAAACTTCTCATTTTTGATCTTTCAATTATTAATTTAATTTAAATAACGTTAAAATCTTTCTTTTTTGAAATTTTTTTAGATTTTTCTCCTTTTTTAATTACATGAAAAATTTTAAACCAACTAAAAGGGTAAAAAGTGAGGAAAAATGAAGAAAGTAAAAAAAAAGATGATATTGTTGGTGATCCGTTGAATGATCCGAAAATGAGTGATCCGGATCACGGATCACTACGACTGGCTGTGATCCGGATTACGGATCAAGATCAAATTTTTGAAAATGATTCGGATCATGATCCGGATCATAAAAAAAGTGATCCGGATCATGCCGAACCCTGCTGCATGGTACAATTATTGTACCATGCAGGCAGATGGTATCCAACCCTTATCATTTGGATATTCTACTTATGCCTAATCCATAATCATGTATTTTAGTTGTTCAATTGTTGATGTCTCAGCAAGCTTGTCTCGTATATGATAAATCATCGATGTAAATCCAAAAAACACAAAATAATTCACGTATAGGTATTTCGAATAACGATTTAATTTTTCTGTACACGCGATTAGTGTAGGTACGTATATTTTAAACCATCAGTGCTCAAAATACAATCAACTGTTTGATAAAAAGTAATTTCTTTATGACTAGGGTAATTGACTGGACTGAATTACACAGATACTTGGATGAAATTTCAAGGATGTTGAACGTAACAATTATAAATTCTAACGAATGTTTCAGCATAATACATCGTACATATGGCAACATTGTTGGCAAAAGTCATCTCGGCTACTTTGAATTCAGGATTAATAGATACCTTGAACGTGTAAATTCCTGGATTAAGTTCCGATATATCGACCCATTGGCAATCAATATGATGTCTGTAAATATCCGAACAATTCACAGATATTCCCTGATCACCGTAATTAGCACAGGCGAAAGATGGACTCGCTCCTGATGTACACTGGTTATCTTCTAAACAAAACGATGCCTTGTGTCCCTCAGCTACCCTGACGCCAGTTTGGTCCAACACGTCGAATGTGGCGAAAATCTCCATACTGTGGTAATGCCTTTAGAAATAACGAGTTGATTAGTCATCATTTTTGAACGAAATGCGAAGTGCATTTGGATAGGGTTTAACTCTTACATGTGGCATTGGTGAAATTCCCATAAATGTTTTGGAATAAAAGGTCGAAATGCCGTATTACCGATATTGGTGATTTTAGCAGTGAATCGTAGTAATCTCCTGGTTTGCATGTGCCAGTTGCCCTTCTTATTTCTTTGTATGCTATAAGCAGAGGAAGCTAGACAATTTTCCTCCATAGCACACTGCAAGAAATATAACTGTTTATCTTCCAAGTACGCTGATCGTTCTAACTCGTCAGTATCGATGATTAAATCTGGTAGAACTTGAAACAGTAATTTTAAAAAAATATATATACTTAATGTAGGCACATTTGCAGGGTAGCTAGCTAAGTACCTATTTCATGTATATTTGAATAAATTTAAAAACGTAAAATTATCAGAAAAATAACTTACCATTTGTACAAACAACGCCCGCTATCTGGTCCCTGTTTCCTGGACACTCTGTTGTGAAAGGATCAGTAATCATGCAATGATCTAGCCTGGACTCGTTGCCTCGACAATTAACTCCGCTTAGAATCATATTTGATGCATTACCACCGAAGAAATTGGTCTGGGCAGCATTACTGGCGTAGTTTAAACCAAGTGCTTTACATACGACCATTGCTTCTAAAAGACTCCAACTGTCGCCGCAGATTACGCCCCAATCTAGATGATTTTACGCAAAGAAAGGGCTTCGTGAAATTTCAATATTGGTTAATTTATTATTACGAAAAATGAACGATAAATTACCTGAATTTCCTATTTTCACCTCAACTCTACCTTCTTCTGGTATTCTTCCACCCATTAAGCGCACTTTTAACGATGTTTTGAAAATGTCCTGTTAGTGTTTGAGAAAATTAATGACAAATTGTAGGAATATAATAGATGATATAGTCGAATTGGTTACAGATAATTTTTTGGCTGTAAAAGTCGAATCTTGTTGAAAGAAAAAGGTCTTTGGGACGAAATTCCAAAAAGTGTCAAGATTGCCTAGAATTGTCAATACACCTAGCAAAGGACCAATTTTCACCGAAAGAAAGTAGGCGTTTTTGAAAAACGATAAGCGTTATTAAATTTTTTCATCACCAAAAACTGAAAAATGAATCCTGGCAGTTCAGATTCCAGTCCAAGAATTCTAATTTCACTGAAATCTTCCTCTGAATAGGTACACTGGAGGTTGTTTTCTTTCAGCAGTTGAAATTTCTTGTCATAATTTCCAGCTTTGGAGTTCAATTGCTCGAGACTGACGCAAACTGGAAGAAAATCTGTTGACGGTATTTCAAAAGTAATTTAGAGTAGTTTCAAAAATTTTTACAAAAAAATTCAGAAGTTCTAAGTTGAGCTTTTTTTGAAAACTCAATTTTCAAAAGGTTGCAATATTTCGATTCTATAAGTATTTAAAAAATCGTGAAAAAAAACGAAGCATGCATTTTCACGATATTTACAATGATGAACTTTTCTTGATAGAATTAACAAGACCACAAGCAGTAATAAACTCCTAAACTTTGGTCAAAATTTTAAAAATAATGTAGATAAATTATTGTGTGACGTATATTGCTGTATACGTTTTCGAGACCACTGAATTTAGATCAGCACATAGCCAATCAGCAAACAGTATTTCTGATAAGCCAATCAACGATTAGTGTTTATAAATGTTTAGAGTTATTATTTTAGCGCCAAATTTGAAAAAGTAACCAGCAGTTGTTTACTTTTGAGATGATTAGAAATTTTAGCACTGTGTTCATCAGAAATTTCTTCGCAATTTTTAAATGGTAATAAATTTATGAGATTTTCAGTTTATAGCCAATCAACAAACATAACGGTAATCACAATCGGCAATTACTGTTCATCAAAACCAAATTTGGGACTGATTTGGAATTTAATTTTTAATATTTTTTTATTCGTGTATAGGAATGATTTTACGCATTTTTTAATAAAAGTAGTGAGTCTAGGTACAATGGTACATTCTACTTTATAAATTAGGTACATACCTATAAAAAAGATCAAGAAATGAAAAATCAGCTTCCAGTTGATACATACCTACATATTTAAAAGCAAACTTAGCAACCATAATGCAATCATCAACCAATATGGTGAAAGCAAACGCTAAAACTATCTTGCAATCAGCGAATAGCTGATTATTGGCTCTTTAATCGTTGCGATGTTTCCTAAAAAAATCCATAAACCATATTTCAGATAATTTCTTCAATTTTCAAGAAATTGGGTTGCTAAGACGTCGAATCAGAAAAATGATTTGATAATTTTTCGTACTCGTATTTAGCGCTCTCGAAAACTTATGAAACGATATGTCACACGATATTCAACTTGTTTTTACATTTTGGCCAAATTTTTGGAACTTCTATCCCCAAATTTTTGTGAATCCGCTGATGAAAATTTCATATTTGTGGATACCATAAAAATGTATGCTCGTGGGATGGATTTTTTGGTTCTTAAATTGAAGCTTCAAATTAACAATCTTTTGAAAATGAAGCTTTATTCCAAAAAAAAAAAAATCTGACTCTTTTGACAGTTTTGACGAATACTATTTGGAACCATTTCTTCAATTTTCAGCAGCCTCAACCTTTTATTCAACTCTGAAGAGCTTTATGACGAAAATTTTCAACTGCTATAAATTATGACGATTTTTTTCCTAGTGTGAGAAATCATAGATACAAAAAAATTGAACTAAACCTAAAACTGGGTTGGATGGACAAAATTGGACCTGGAATCATTGGAATGACCCTGTTGTTTTCGAGTTGAACAGTTATATAGATAAATTACACTGATTACACGATATCTTGGCAAATCTTTCATAATGTACACTATAACTAATAAACAAATACCTGCATATTTAAAAAAAAATAATAATTTGTCTAAAATGGTGAATTTGAAATCTTGCAAGAAATTTTGTTTTTTCTTGTGAGCAGGTTGAAATAAGACAGAAATAATTTTTGAAATTTGATGATCCTTTTCGGCCTTCAATCCAAATAAAAAAATTATTGAAAACATGAAAATTAAAAGACTGTTCGGAAAAACGTCATAGGTAATCCAAAATAAGAATTTTTAAATTTCAATTGTCATGGTTAAATGTTGATCTTTATGAGAGAAATGTCTGAGTTGTTAATTTTCAAGTAATTTTGAGATTTAGTTATTTTTAGGGGGGGGGGTGAAAGTATTTGGGATAATCTATACCTAGTTCAGTTTTTTAAAATCAATTCTTCAACTGAATTTTGAAAACAAAAAATTTGCAATTCAATCATTTCATCGCTATGTTTTTCTTTTGATCCAGAATCGTAAAATTATTCATCAACCAGACTCTCTTCGGTCTTTGATATTTTCTTTTGAAAATTCTAAAAATATAGGAAATGAGTTACTCTTGTTTTGTTGTTTTTTTTCTTCAAATTTCGACTTCACAAGGCATGCGGCTCTTTTAACCCTATTCAAGACCTCCCGTCGAGTTACCTACTACCCTTGCATAACAACGTAAAAAAAAATACCATCGTACTTTGATCTTGTTTTTCGTTTTTCTGACTACTACTTCTGTTATCTGTTGCACCTCCATTGTTTCGCAAACGACACCAGCAGCTTCGGAGGAATCGCAGTCACTCATACCCCATCCTTCGAAATGGCAATGTGACAAGTGTTTTTCATTCCCAGTACAATACAAATTATCCATCCAGAATCTGCCTATTACAACATATTTAACAATATGATATCCATCTCATTTACGTCTTCAATTATACCACAAATGAGTATTTCTAGGAAATTCGTCCATATTTTGAAAACATTACCAAGAAAACACAAATGTACTATTATTATAAAGAGAATCGCGTTATTATAATGGTGTTTTACCTGTATTAGCCATTCCGTAATGGGAATTAAAGGTGACTTTTCGAACGCCTTTGAAACCGAGTTGTTGGCAAACCACTGTGGCATCTTTTACATCCCATTCGTCGTCGCAAACGTTACCCCAAGCTCCATTGTGAAATATTTCCACATTACCTGGTCATCGAATCATCTCATAAGTTCAACGAATACAAACATTTATTATAACTCAATATCGCGAATAATTCAACGATCGTACCTTCCGAATGATTTTTTCCACCGGTTAAAATCACTGTTCCTTCTTTCTTCTTGAAACTTTTCAAATACTTGTTGATTTTGTCGCGTTTTTTTTCACTCTGACCGGCGCTTAAAATTACCAAAAAACACAACACGAGGCAAAAAAACACTGTGTTCTTACTAACGGTCATTTTGAAAGTGATCGTCAACGTCAGCTGTAAAATCAGATCTATACGGATACAACCATTTATATGGGGAACCCTTTTAAGGAATCTCCTCATCGAATTATCCATTAAAACCATAATTTTGATAGCAAACCAGTTCCACGTAGAAAATCGACACCTACAAAATTAAAAAGTTGCATAAGAATTTCCACATTTGTGTCAAATTGTATGATTATTTAAGAGCGTGAAGTTCTCGCGTAAATTCGATAATAGAAGGTTATATCCGTTTATGGGACTATTTGCTATAGAAGATGATTCCATATTGGTTAAATATGGGCGATAATCAATGAGTCACGTAGATCGTCTGCCTACCTATTATTTTCAATGAATAGACTAGAGCATAGTCTTCATTTTATTCATTATTTTATTATAGCTACTTAGTAATAATAATGAAATCAGACTATGATGAAATATGTAGAATGAAGATCAAATCGAGGTTATTTGTAATTCAATTTATATGCATATTCAGATATAAATATTGTCTTTTTGTAATTTTTATCTATTTGAATATGACATCAGATTTCGACGATTTGAAGGGATCGTATAATAAAAGCAAAAATACGGATCCATCAAAAATACTTTACAAGATTTCAGCTATCCGCTGATTCCAATTAGTTTTTGCGTTCTTTTAATTGATTGCCGACTCTTATTTGTATGTATATTAGTATATTATTTTTTTCAATTCTGCTATACAGTTCTCAATAAAATGAACTAAGGCAGATGAAAAAATTGCAAAACAAAATATAAGTTTAAAAAACTTAGTTGAACCTCGAACCGTTTGCTTTGATGAAAAAAATGACTGGAAAAAATCAGTAGCTCACAAAAATGAATAATAACGTAGGGTAAGCTTGAAGCTGTGGAATTACTAGATAATATCAACATTCATCAAGTTCAAATCATCCGTGTTCTTGATCTTGGAAATGAGTAGGAACCAAGTCAACTTACATCAACAAAGATCTTCAGGCTCAATTTACAGGCTCCCGAATTAAAACACAATACAGAAGTCTTCGCAGATGCAACGTCGTCAGATTTTTTGTAAGGATATACTTAAGTAAACCGTAACAACTTCGGCACTCTGTAGAAATTCTTAGTACTTTGGAAAATTAAGAAATTTTGTCATTATGAATTTTTGCCCAACTTTGAAATTGACGGGGCCAGAAATATTATTGTTTCTTTTGAAATATTTTCTTTCAAAACTCAAAATTTTTTTGAACCCTTCAATTTCAAATTTGGGCAAAAATTCACAATCACAAAAATTGTTCATTTTCCAAAGCCCTGTCCATTCCCAATGTCAAAAACACGTAGGTATTTTTCAAATGGTCAAGAATTACAATGAATTTCTGGACTTGAAATATCGTTTAATAATTAAGTAGGGACCCACTTTTTTAGGGTGGAATTTTTCTCCAGTGTTTTTGTCTTTACTAGAGTGTTTGTGGTTCGTTAATAGAACCATGTCTCCTTTTTGCAGGATAGTTGGGTCAGGATGCTCCTTGTTATATTTGTACTCTTCTTCTATCCTTTGTAGTATACGCTTTTCGCGTATATAGTTCTCAATAATTTGAGAAGGTGTCATTGAGTCAACTTTGGACTTCATTAAGTCAGCTGTGTAGACTGCTTTTTTGGCTAATTGATCTGCGATCACATTAGTATACTCGATCTTACGAGCATAAACGTGAATAAATTGTACACTGGTGAATTTTTTCACTAAGTCCAAAATTCTTTCGAATAATATTTTATGGTGTACTGGCTTTTTTCGTGAATTTAGCCAATTATTCTGTTGCCATCTTTTGACAGTGTAGTTTAATGCTTTTATCGCATAATTAGAGTCAGAAAAGCATTTCACTTTCTTAAAATTGTTTTTAAGCATCGTCTCTAGCGCTACAATGATTGCCATTAATTCAGCATAATTGTTAGACAGACTGAATTCGCCTTCTAGTTCTAATTTTTGCGAAATGTTTTTTGAGCAATCAGGAGAAAAGCAAATGCCAATGCCTGCCACGGCATCATCGTCTCCATTTTTGGAGCAAGCTCCATCGGCTGTTACTCTGGCGTAACCATCTGGGTCCGAAAATACATCTTTTTCAGGAATCAAGGTAGTCTTCTTGTTTTGTTTGATTGTCATCGAAGGTAATTTGATCTTTGCCAATTTTTGTAGTAATTTAATTAATTTATGTTTAAAATCATATTTGACTCCTTTATGTGGCATTTTTTCGTTAATGCAAGACACCAACTTTTACAGGATGAAGGGAAGTTTCTTCAAACACATGCGGATTTTTTGTCGACCAGATTCTGTAATTTTGTGAATTTACGTAGCCTGAAAGATGAAACCAGGCTTCATCTGTAAAAAATATCGGCGGCATTCCATCAACGTCTCGACCAAATTCTTCGAGGAACCAATCGCAGTCTTTCATAACAGTTGAGCCCAAAATTTCATGAATTTTTCAAAAATAAGTAAATTAGGGTGCAGTAAAATTCAAAGTTTATTTTTCATCAAGTTCGGGAGTTCTTTATAAATTTTTTTTTTTCAAAATTTTAATTTTGCGTTGCCATCATACGGATAATGGGCATCATCAGATCGTTTGAGCTGAAAAGAAAAGAAATTTTTTTGATTTTGACGAATATGAAAATTTTTGAATTTTCAAAACTGAGCTCGAGGGAAGTGGTCGTCAAACGTTGACTAGAGAGTTTGAAATTTTTCCGGCGTCTTATTGAGATGATTTGGGTATAACTTTTCACTAGGATGCATCGAAATTTAAAAAAAAAAAAAAAAAATGGAAAATCTTTGAAATTTAATGAATAATTTGAATAGGTTTGAAATCTGCCTCTCTGAGAATTTCAATCATCGTCAGATCGATCATTTATAGAAACATTTTGTTACACTTGATTGAGAATGTACATAGAATTGCTACTCTCTAGTCAACGTTTGACCACCCCCCCCCCCTCCCCCCCCGAGCTCAAAGTTTGGAAAATTCAAAAATTCTCATACTCGCCAAAATCAAAAAAATGTCTTTTTTCCAACTCAGATGATCGGATGATGCTCATTTTCATGTAATGTTGCCATCTTGAAGAGATATTAACCCAACCCAAAATTATAATTTTGAAAGAAAAAATGTATATTTCAAGAACTGCTGAACTTTATAAAAATAAACTTGAAACAAGTATATAGCTTAATTATGCAAAATGATTCAGAATACAAAAAGATTTTAGAATTTGAATATCTTAAACGGAGCACGACAATTATTAAAAAATTGTAGTAATTTTTAGATTTCATGATTGAATGTTTTCCACGATTTCGTCATACTTTTAATGAAAACGATCAATATTTTCTCTAAGCCATCTTTTTCCGAATCCTCCAGAACTGCCGGGATGGATTGAATAAGTTGAACTAGACCGGCGGTCGTGCGAGTTTTTATTGAAGCCTCGTACAGTGTGTGATCATATTAGGGTATAGGTTACCGAAAAGGCGTAGATAAATCTCTGCTACTTGATCAGCTTTTTGATCAAGTATAACTTTTCAATTCCAAAAAAAATAGAAAATCTTTGAAATTTGATAAGTAATTTGAATTTATGGTTTCCGATGAATCGATAATTTTTTTGATTTCTGACTTCACTTCGTCGAATTTTTCGTTTCTAATCTTTCTAATTGTCTCGGTGCAAGGAACTACATACATAACCGGGTTCAACGATTTGCATAAATTTCCTGAAGTGTTCATCATTTACCTAGGTCGAAATCCGTCTCTCTGAAAATTTCACTCATCAGATCGATCATGTATGGAAACATTTCGGTACCTCTCACCGAGTCAAAAATACCACATTACGTATAACCTTTTCATCTCGCCGCTCGACAAAACCTCCACAATCCACATATGTAGGTCTTTTGGTTTAGGGTATGAAACCTTATAGGACCAAAACCAATCGAAACATGGGTATCGACACGCGTCACTACATTCGAACATTCGGCAAAACAAGCATTTTACAAACCGTTAGTTAACAATTAAAAATCGTAGGCGTATTCGTAATGATACCAGTAAATGTTAAGCATTGTACTCTCCACAGACTTTGGGGGCACTCGCAACACAGTGGCATTGGCAGTATACCACCGGTGAAGTTAATTTTAATGGCTTTGCAGGTTTGATAATGAGCAACTATATATTTTCTTCTCGCTTCGAACGCTGATAATGGAAGCAGACGTGTGGCGCACGTGTGATGTATGGCTAACCAAACAGTTTTAAAAGTACACGTTCGCTTTCCATCTCACTCTGACGTGTACACTTTGCCCTGCTTCAGGAAGCCGGCGCAATTTATAAAATGTACGACATCGGAAATAACACGACAAAAACGTGGTAAAATTAATAGTTTGGTGCTTCTTTTCTCGCCTCTTTTCGTTGTCGAGGGTTTGCTGTTTTATACGCCCTTTTTATCTTTTTCAAATCTATAATCATTGAAAATGCCGGCTGACTGGTGCGGTAATTTTTTCTGTATTGTATTCTTTATTATACTTGTGTGCGTTCACAGTGCAGATATGTATAGATATTGTACGTGTATCTATAGAGCTGCTCCTCTTCGTACATACTACGTATACTTATCCTGGCACACGATGAGCTCGATATTTATTTTCTTTTCACATTCACGTCACCAGTTTGATTAAATAATTTCGCAATGATGTAAGCATTTTTTTTTCGCCCGACGTCGACCGTGCAGTCGGTTTCTTTTTCCTCTTTTTTGCCCAAAACGTGGAAAATTAATATCGACTAGTAGATTAATGGTGCTCGGTTTTACGATATTAATCTATTTTTTCGCATCGTCTGATTGATTAAAGTTGTTGTTGCCGAATAAAAGGAGACAAATAGAGGTCGTGTCATAATGTATACCACCCCCTTCGCGTGTTTATAAAGATATCCTCGAATAATGACGATACAGTAGTAACAATTGGGAAACAATGAAATGAAAAAAAAAAGTGAAGTTACTAGAAATGAAATTACTTACAAGATTTGCTGGAAATCAGTTATCTAATTGACTATGGAATTTTGGTATGCTCGTCGGCGTTGATACCGTAACCATAACGCCCATTTTTCTTTCTTAGAGGTGTAATTTTCCTTCAAGTATTTGTAGAAAGCTTTTGTATCTCCATCATCGTTCAGTTTCTGCACAAAAGTCTCCATTTCGTCTTCAAACTTTTTTATTTGATGGAATTTGGATTTTTTCTCATTTTTGGACCGAAGAATTTTCTTAATTTTTCCAAAAATTCAATTCAGTACTTACATACTTGAATCAGTAAGTTAAAGATGTTAAAAATGATGATTAGCAAGAAATAATACCTTTCCAATACGATAATACACTTCTCGTCTTGACAAACTGGTGCATCTTGCTGATACATATTTGAATTGAAAGCTTTTTATACTCAATATGTTGGCTGGTGGTGTATTATGTGGTCTTCTACAGATTCGGTCAGTGAAACTCAGGCGAAGCAAAGGAGGAGCAGAATAAACCATATCTGCGAGTGGTTTTATGAACCAATTATTTTGAAAAACTTGTGCTCGAAAGTAATCAGAAAATCACCTCAAATTTCAAATTTTGTACCTAAAAATGAAGAATTTCCCTTGGAAAAATTCTGGCCAAGTTACTACTGCCTCGCATGTTGATGCATTATTATTCGCACCTCTGTATGCAACCAAAGTTACATCATGTTATTGTACAATGATTGCATATTGGTCAGATTAAGGCAAATAATGTTTTGCGCTTCTGATCGTTATTATCAAAAAGAGCAAACGATTTAAAAAGAATACACCGTTTGCGCTTTTCCCTGGAATTTTGTTAGTTTAGCAGGGGTTTCCAAAATAACATTGAAATGTTTAACTCCTGATTACATTATTCATTATTAGATTACTTTTGACGGTGTAATATTCAAAATAAAGTAATCAGCCATCTGTAAGAAATTTTCGGGGCAGGTTCTTTTTTTGGAGTGTTATTTTGTGCAACATCAAGAGGAGACCACTGTACAATTTTTCAAATAGGAATACGTACGAATCGACTCAATTTTTTATTTTGCAATCTCGTAATTCAATTTTAGTTTCAAGGGAAGAGCACTGTAGGTTGGGATGCACTGTCCAAAAAAGTCACTGGATTTTGACCAAATTCAGCAGGAGACCTTTTCATTCCGAGTTGAACGTCATTCAGAATACATTTTAGCTATGAAGGTGCCCCTGAAGGAGAGAAATGGGACCTCAAGAAGGAGGCATTTTCGAAAAAATCGTGTTATTTCCACTCCTGTACCCAACCTGTTTTGAGAGAAATGGTCCAGTCTCGAATGGAAGAAGTTGAGATTCTGCGTGGATCTATGCTATTGTCGTTGAAATCCAAGACTACTTTAAAGGGTCTACGCAATTGAAAATTTGCAAATCGCTTATTTTTGAAAAATTTGTGGTTTGAATAATTTTTCTTCGTGAACATTTCGCATTAGATAATGTAGAGAAAATATTGGAAGATATGATTCCTGAAACTGAGAAGGTATTTTGGAAATGAGTGGTGCCAATTTTTGAATCATTATTGTCAATTTCAAAAATTCGAGAAAAATAGCCAAAAACTTATGAAATTTTTAATAATGACTAAAACATTGGCAACAGTGTTCCAAAATATGTCCCCAGTTTCATAAATGATATTATTTGATGTTTCGGCTTGATCAATGCGAAATATTGGGGAAGAAAAAATTCTTGAAACACGAATTTATCTAAAAATGAGCGATTTGAAAATTTCCATCTGCTCAGTAGAATCCAAAAAGTTGCAAAACAGGTTGGGTAGTGACAGCTGACAGTACGATTGTTATCACCAGAAGTACAGCTAACGAACAACAACGAAAAATCACAATATAGAGAAATCACAATTGTTTACGTAATATAACAATATAACATAATAAAAAAAAATAATCGTATCAGTAAATGACTAATGTAAATGACCAGTTAATCAGCGCGACGAGCGATGCATTTTTCGAGGTGGTGCCTGTAGGGAATTAGGAAGATATCAATAAATAAAGCTTGGGGTTAGAATCAATCTTTCTTAATGATAATTACATCATAAATCTCACTTACACCTTCATCACTGTCAACTTTTTCAATTTTTTGATGCTCATGGAAGAAATTTTCTGAAACTTACCGAGCGTAGGGGCTTCCGGCTGAATATCCACTTGCTCCTCCTCATTCTCCTCATGAACACTGGACGGAGTCGAGTGGGCATGCGGATCGAAATGATTTGGAGACTCTACGGGGCTCCAATCACTTCCGGCATCAGTGGGGCCGCCAACGTCGACACTATCCCCTGCAGCTAATATTACTGCATCCAACAGGAGAACAACTGAATTAAAGAATTACGTATAATATAGAGCTGCATGGAAAACATTTAATATTCATACCATCAAAATCACTGACCAGAGGAGCTTCCGGCACATACATCATCGACGACGAGGGACCTTCTGTTACTAAAAAAAAAAAAAAATGAATATTAAGAAGAACGGATGTACGTCGAACTAACCCTTTAAAAAATCAAAATCAAAAAAGTTCAGAAACTTACGTTCAGCTCTTTGGATCTCCAGATCAACTTCAGGGTGATTCTGTGCTATTAACAAAAAAACAATTGAAACCATATTAAAGAAAAGTAGTCTATATAAAGCAGCCGCAGGTAAAAGTTAATTGTTCTTACCATCATAGTTTGGATTTCTAAGAACGGTCTGCAGGTCCGCTAAGAAGAAATCCTCTGTTTTCAAACAAACAAAATTGTACATTAGAATGAAAGAATTCAAAGTCTCCAATCATGTAAGCGATTTACTCGTTGGTTGATACATGGGTCTCGGGCTCAGGCCTATACGGAAAACTTCGGAATGACAGACGCAACACATAATACTTTCCTTCGTGATTCAAAACATCAGGGCTCAAAATTTCGGAATACTGATTATAACCCTACTAAAAACACCAACCTAATAAACCAAATCTCAACCGTTCTTTCCACGGGTGTAAAAATCCTGCAATTATAAACACCTAAAAAAAAAAAAAAAAAAAAAAAAAAATTATGGTCTTACTACACCCAGTTGGCATGAATATGGCATGGCATAATTTTCTCGGCGATCATTCTCCTGTATACCCAACCTGTTTTATGAGAAATGGTCCAGTCTCGAATGGTAGAAGTTGAGATTCTGCGTGGATCTATGCTATTGTCGTTGAAATCCAAGACTACTTTAAAGGGTCTACGCAATTGAAAATTTGCAAATCGCTTATTTTTGAAAAATTTGTGGTTTGAATAATTTTTTTTCGTGAACATTTCGCATTAGATAATGTAGAGAAAATTTTGGAAGATATGATTCCTGAAACTGAGAAGGTATTTTGGAAATGAGTGGTGCCAATTTTTGAATCATTATCGTCAATTTCAAAAATTCGAGAAAAATAGCCAAAAACTTATGAAATTTTTAATGAATAATGACCAAAACATTGGCACCAATGCGTTCCAAAATATTTCCCCAGTTTCATAAATGATATTATTCGATGTTTTGGCTTGATCAATGCGAAAGATTGGGGAAGAAAAAAATTTTAAAACACGAATTTATCTAAAAATGAGCGATTTGAAAATTTCCATCTGCTCAGTAGAATCCAAAAAGTTGCAAAACAGGTTGGGTAGTGACAGTTGACAGTAGTAGAATGTCTTTTGTTTCAGGGCTCATTTCTCTGCTGTAGGGACACCTCCGCAGCTAAAATGTTTTCTGAATGAATTTTAATTCAAAATAAAAGTCTCGGCTGAATTTGGTCAAAATTTGGTGTGCGTTCGATTCGTTCCGAGCTACACATTGGTACTTACCTCGTGTCAATCTGTGCCATGATACCTTTCGCAGGATTAATAGAAAAAATCGCAATTGAATTTATATCGTGGCAATATTTTTCACCACAATGATATGCACCACGCTAATTTATTTTATTCGTCAACAAAACATTATCAACATTCTTTGGAATTTTATACATACGCGAAAATATCGGAATTTTATTTCGAAAATTACATGCAAGATGTCCTGCACAATGCCCCCTCGGATTGAATATGGACACTTTACTTCAACTATACAAAATCGTCATTGTAATCGAGTTGTGTGTTATACTTACTCCTTAAAATATAATTTAGATTAACCAAAGACAAATTTAATTCTGAAGTTTTTTAGCACATGTACGACATTTGGATTCTTTATAAAATCATTCGAAAGTTTATCGCAGGTAAAGCCGAATTATAACAGGCATCCATACGTGCAGTATAATGTTGTCGGCTATGTTTTGCTGGACTTGAAAAATGATCGGATGATGCTCATTTTTATTTCCTGGATTTATTTTTGAAAATTCAATGTTTTTGTAGGAGAATTCAAAAATATAATTTATTTACATCTTAGGGTAACATTTCAACATGGCATTTTATATCTTTGTGATAATCATTCTGCCTTCGACTGGTAATTTCCTGAGGTTCCTTCGCAGTAAATTAAATCATATCCTTTGGCTTTCTATCGGTTGCGTTTTTTGATTTGCTGTATGACTTCTCGGTGAGTAATTAATTCTATTGGTTCAATGATGAGCTTATTCGTAGATTCATTGTGTAGATCAAGATTTGCTGTATTATACTTCTCATATGGCTGAAATATGTACTTCTTCTAAGTTGTTAAAATGAAGGTTTCATTTTAATGAATGCGATGGAAAACGACAAGTTAATGAGTTGAAAAATGGATACTTACTTAGTTCTTTCATCTCCACCATTGACAGAGCTTTTCGCAATTTCTGTCGGGGTCGCCGGCTCTGCTGCGGTCTCTGGCTCTGCTGCGGTCTCTTACTCTGTCGCGATTTCCGATATCATGGTTTCCAGCTTCTCATTTTGAGTTGAAAGTTACTCTCAAAACAGTTAAGCTTCCGAGGTGTTTCTTTACAGAAAAATATGTTCTCAAAGAGGGTGCATTTTTGAAAAAATCCAGAGTTTTTCACTTTTTCGCTACTCAACCTGTTTTGGGAGAAATGGTCCAGTCTCAAATAAAAGTATAAGAGATTCTGCGTCGATCTATGCGATTGCTGTCAACATTCCAGAGCACTTTTAGGACTCTAGGTCTACGCAGCAGTTGAAAATTTGCAAAATCGCTTATTTCTGGATAATTTCGTGTTTTGAAAATTTTTTCTTCGCAAATATTTCGCATTGATTTGGTGAAAATATTAAAAGGTACGTATAGTACGTTACTATTCCTGAAACTGAGGAAATATTTTGGAATGAAGTAGAGCAAATGTTTGGATCGCTTTTACCAATTTTATACCTACATTTGAGAAAAATAAACAAAAACTTGAAATTCTTTTCGATTTTTTTAAAATTTTCAATAATGATTAAGGAAATGGCACTGCGTTCCAAAATATTTCCCCAGTGTCAGGAATGATAATTTTCAATGTTTTGGCTGAATCAATGTAATATATTGGAGAAAAATAAAATTCTCAAAAAACGAATTCATCTAAAATGAAGCGATTTACAAATTTTTATCTGCTCAGTAGAACCCTAAAAGTCCAGAAATAGTTGAGTAGTGACAGGAGTGAAAAAAAATCACGATTTTTTCGAAAATGCCCTCACTTTTAGGGCACATTTCTCTCCTCCTGGCGTACCTTTGAAGCTAAAATGTTTTCTGAGTAAGCAAAAAAAGATATATTTTCATTGTTTATTTTGCTAACCAGTTTTTGAGAGGGTTTCTTCTTATCTGACGAATTTTTTTTCTGAAGATTGAACACTTTCACTATCTTATGAGGTCGAACAGTTACCATCACCATTATTTGCAAGTTGTGTTATCGCAGTTTCACATAATATTGTAGATACAGTCTTGGAATCAGTATAACCTTTATATAGTTTCAGTATGAATTTCAGAAAATGGTTATTGGCATTTATTGGATTATTTTTTTACCTTCATTCTTCCCCAAACGTGATCGGAATACATCTAACGTCGATTGTTTCAATCGCTTCAAGCTTGAAGAACTTGATTTAGAGCCATTTTGCACTCGACTATGTCTCCATACTTAACAACAATTGAGGTGAGCAAGGATATTTCATCCTTATTGGAATTTGGTGCCCTTGTTGCACCTGCATTATTTTTTATTGCTTAGTTAAACTAGAACCCGGTTCAAGCTGTAAAAAGAGGTGAAGTGCCCATTGCGCTACACTTCAAATTAGTTGAACCAGAGTTAACCTATAACTTCGGTTTAAACCACAATTATGCTACTGGCCCTTACTCGATGAAGAAATTGAACTTGTCGTATGTTTACTTGATTCTGATTTGGAAACTTTCTTCGAAAAAAACGTATTACTGAATCTAACCTCTCATTTTCAATTTCATCGATTTTGATTCTTCATTCAACAGCTCGTATGTACATTCTGGATGTAGCGAGCTTCCCGCAACACCCACCGTGGAATAATCTTCGTGAATCTTTGATTTTTTCCAACAAAAAAACCTAGTCGTGTATTACCATTCGAACTTCTTTTCAACTCAGGTAAAAGCTCTGAAATAAAATAACTGTAAGAGTAAGTAACCAAAAAAATGAAGAAAAAAATCCATGAAATTTGTCAAAAACGCACGATAAAGCGTAATAAAACGTGTTCAAGTGATGTTACAAAAACACTCAAAAAAACATTAAAATCATTGAAAATTGATTCAGTCGGGAAGGGGGCTGGGCTTCTACCACGTCACACGTCATGAATTACGAGATAACTGTATCTTTTTATCGATCACCTGTCTACAGAACACCAAGCCGTCTGTGACTCATTGTAAAATTAAATCCCAGCTAGATGTTTACGTTCACATGCTTATTTAATTCGGTAACCGGTTAACCTTGATTTCAATTGTGCGATCAATTGCGAAGAAATACTTAATAATAATGTATTATGTGTAGCACCAAATAACTATATGTTTTTTCTTTTTTTTTTTTTAGGTCGGAAAACCTAAGCACTCGTAGTTAGATTAGATATACTTATAGATGAAACGATTTTATTATTGTTATTTGCTAGGTTCCTCTCCCTATTAAGTAGCGAGAAGTCTAAGTATCCTACCTTACATACATACTAACTACGTGTTTGATTTTTTTCCGAATAAAACAAAATTTCCATTGAATGAAATAGGTGCGTGTCTTGTTGATCGTTCTAAGCAGCCGCTCGTGTTAAATTTTTAACATGAAATTGACAGCATGATAGATGACTTGAAGGTTAATCAGCGAAAATCTTTCAAATTGTTCTCTAATAAGTAATTGAGTTTTTGATAAAGCCAAACGTCTATTTACAGGAATAAGGAAGTAAAACTGTAGCATTGTACACGCGAACATTGCTTGAATAATACGTACAAACGAAATCATTTATCTACACAATACAAAAATATATTGTAATTCGAAGATCGAAAAATTACACCATGTATTTACAATAAAAATATATAGGTACATAAACGTATGTATAGTAAATGCCACATTGATTAACAACAATCGGAGGCTTCATATCATAAAATGTTGTCTACAAGTCATGTTTCCAAAACATGTATAGAAAAATTTATTACCTACTTGAGCATTTCATGAATATGACAGCGTAATGCATTTTTCATTCATAAATGCATACAGGACTCGTACTCAATTACTTTTTCGAAATTTTGGTTCCTGAAGTCATTTTTGCCCTACTTCATTTTGAGGAAAAAAGAAAGAATGTTGACAATATCGACAAGTGAATAATTTACAAAAAAAAATTTTTCCAGCTCATTACACATTCTTTATATGTAACATGGTTACAAAGCCCTGATTCAAGTTGAAATACGCTTCGGTGCAAGGAAAAAAAAACTTGATTTTTTGCTACAATTGTCGAAGTCGATCTCCTTTGTTGTCAATAATTCCCAGCTAAATTTTTTTTACGTTGAAATTTGCCAAAAAGTCTCACTTTCCTGCTAAAAAATGGCCAAAGATTGTCGCTTTTTTTTGCAAAAAATACTGAATAGTCCTATTTTGTTTTGAGATAGCTTTAAAGTTTCATCTTGTTGTAAAGAATTGTCGGAAGAAGCTTAAGTTTTTCTGAAATTGATGAGTCTCGTTTTTTTTCCTTTTCCAGAAATTGTTGCATTTTTCACTTTTACTTTTTGGTTACTTACTGAAGTAACTTTTTTTCACTTTTCGGGAATTCAATTTTTTCAAATTTCAGGCCAACTTTCTTTCTGAAAAAAGCCTGGCCTTTTCCAAAATTGTCTAGATTTCGCTCTTTTTGCAAAAAATAGCGAGAAAATGGAGGCGAAGTCTTCTCTCAAAAAAAGTTTTAAATCGTGGATATGTTTTTTGCTTAGATCGAATCGAGTCTCGGTTTTTAGAATTCAGAATAAGAAGGAACGTTTAACAAAATATTATAGAAAATTATTTTTGAGAGTTTGGCATAATTTTAGCCAGTCTGTGATTTTTTTCGCATTCTTCGAAGTTAGTTTCATGTTACAAGTTGATATTTTATTAGCAAATTTTTAGCAACACTAATGCAACCACAACCAAATAGTGGAAACAAATGCAAAAACTATCTTGCAATCAGCGAATAGCTAAGTAGCTTGCCGATTTATCTCTTTTGCATTTTGGGAAACCTTTGACGAAAAAACTCGGTTTTTAGAGCGAAATTGCTAAGAAATCTCACATTTTTAGCGAAATTCAAATGTCTGAAAGTTAAGCTTTCTTGCCAAAAATCACCAAAATGTTTCGCTTTTTCAGAAAGTTGAAAAATGGGTAGTTCTACATTTTTAACAAATAATGAGAAAAACATCACTTTGATTGCTAAGTCTTCATTTTTTGCCAAAAATTTCCGTAAATTGTTTTTTTTGCATTCCTGAAAAGTCTCCTTTTTTAAAAAAATTGTTGAAATTGTCAAAAATCTCGCTTTTATTGCCAGAAGTTGAAAAAATTCTCATTGTTGTCTAAAATTTTCAAAAAGAAACTCGCTTTTTTAGGTGCAGAATGGTTCAACCTTATCTTCAAAAATAAAAAAAAGTACCTACTCATCACTTTTTTGGCAATATTTGCCAAAGTTGTAAATAAGTTTATCGAGTTCTATGTTTAGATCTTAATTAAAAGCGAAAAATTCTGTTTTTTCAGTGACTTTTGGGTATTTTTTTCAAACTTTTTTGGTTGTTGAAGGTTCTTTTTTTTTTTTTGGAAAAAGATGTGTATGAGCCCTGATCAGTAGGTATGCTACACTTTGAGCAAACATAAGATGTAATGACCAAAAAAAAAAAAAAAAAAAAAACAGTGTCCAGTTCAAACAGCAAATGAAGAGTATTGAAAAGTACATACGTATGTATTGAAATCTGCTGTCAGAACGAACCAGTTTCATTCATTTTGTACTAAGTAGGTAAAATATGTATCGTACAATAGCGTGTAATTTCTTCGAATTTAGCGACCGACGCGACGCTTTTGTGAAATAATAGCTACATACTCGTAGCTTAGTCCGAAAGACGTAGGTAAATTACATTATGAGAAAATTCGCTCGCACAAAATAAATCCCATTATTATACAAAGTTACTTCATCGCATACACATATTCGTTGCTGACGTATAAACAAGTAGATAGGTAGGGGCCATGTCGCTGATGTCTGTCGGCCTCTACGTTGAAGAGAACCGAGAACGTCTCATAGGTATCCTCGAATAAATATGTACATCTACGTACGTACATATTTGCACGAGGTATTACTCGTAATTTTATACGACTGAATGTACCGGTCGTAAAACTTTGTTTTTCTCTTTGAATTGTTGATACGACTGAGGTGCTGGCGCTACTGGATTAGTATTTGGCCATTTTGACGCGGTATGTAAAACATATCCGGGATCTTGAGGCGAAGAAGGGGCAGAGGCCGAAGAATTTTGTTGATTTAAATCGAAAGCATTTTGAGATATTCTCTCGATACGAGTTGTCGTCAATGTGGGTTGAAAGCGTTTACCATTTTTCGACAATAATAACGACGTACTTGGTGGAGGATGAAGCTCGTAGCTCTCCTCGGATGTCTGACTATCAGATTTGTTGGGACTGGTGGTTGTTACCCTGGAAGACTGTATTTCAACGATATGACTATCGGTTATAGTTTCAGCATCTTTTGATTTGACTTTAGTAGAGGTACGTTTTTCCTCCATGATGTAACTTCGACCTATCTGCGATCCTCGACTTTTACGTTCGTAACGATCGCGTACAGGGGTCTCCGAGGCCTCGGATGAATCGCTGTCGTAGTTTCGGATCGATTGTTCGTCGTAATCGTAAGCGTTATCGTGCTCGTCGACTGGTTTTTTCTTCGAGAAACCTCTGTTTTCCATGTGTTTGCGACCCGGCTGTATATTCTCTTTGGTTTGTTTTTCGCTTTCCGTCTTATGGTTGGAGGTCGTTTCGTTTGAAGGGTTCTTTTTCTTGATCGACGATCGTAATTCGGATATGACTTTGTCTTGGGCTACGTTTTCGTTCTGTTTCGGTGGTTTTTCTTTAACTGGTGTCACTTGTTTGGATTTCACTGGCGTGTCTCGTTGCATTCTGTATTCCTTATCTTGACTCGGAACTTTATCTTGTTCGCGTCGGTTGAAACAACCGATGTCAATTAAGAATACGAAACCTGTTATTATGGCTAATAAACCTAAGATTATGGCGTTGTCGAATAAACTTTCCGGTACGTTGTCGAACGATGTGATGATCATGCAACCGCATCCGAAAAATAATAACGAACCTATGCCCAGTAGGAACAGTTCCTGAAACAGAAAATGTATCAAGTGGTATTATTTCAGGGGAGGGAATTTTTTTCAGTAGGAATGGGCAAGCGTTCAGCTCGAAAATTTTGTATGTTTGATGAGATTTTGAATTTTATTGAAGAGTGTGTCTTGAAATTTGTAACCCAAGCGAAGTTGGAATAAAAAACCTTACCCTCCTCGTCTCGTCGAGAAATACAATTTTGTTGTCGGAGTCAAATTAGCTATTTTTCATTTTAGGTAAATATGTAAGTTAGTACCTACTTATATCAGGGTGGAAAAGAGAAAAAATGTCGAGATTTTGACCAAAATCAGCGAGAACCCTTATTTTAAAGTGAAAAAGTCATTCAGAAAAAATTTCGGTTTCGGCGGTGTCCCGGGAGAGGAGTTATGGGTCCTCTAAAGGGAGGTTATTTTCGAAAAATCATATTTTTTTTCTCACTCAAGCACTTATCCAACCTGTTTTGGGAGAACAGCACAGTTTCAGAAGATCTAGTGTTTGGGATTCTGCGTCGACCAAGGCCATTACCGTCAAAATCCAAGACTACTTCAAGGATTCTGCTGAGCGGTCGGAAATTTCAAATCACTTGTTTTAGATAAAATTAGTGTTTTGAAAATTTTTCTTATCAAGTATTTCGCATCAAAACATGAAAAGTTATCATTTCTGAAAGTGAGGAAATATTTTGGAACGCAGTGGTATCAATTTTCTGGTCATTATTGTAAATTTCAAAAAATTAAAAATTACTTGATCGATTTTTTTTCAGAATTGGAAATGCATAATCACAAAAAATTGGCTCTCCTGTGTTCCAAAATAGTTGTCCGGGTTCAGAAATGATATCTTTGAATGTTTCAACATAATGGATATGAAATGTTTGGGAAGAAAAAAATTTCAAAACAATGAATTTTTCCTAAAGTAAGCACAGGCGCTCAGTAAAACCCTAAACGTAGTCTTTGATTTTGACAGTTATGTTCGGGTCATTCCCCCTCCCCATCCCAAATAGACATAGACATTTATTTTTAAAGTGCTTACAACACAATAATGTTCGTTTTGGATTTCCTCAACTGTCAGGTACTCCAGATCTTGAGAGAAAGTTCTTTTTCCTTTGGATTTGTGGTTTGCAGAAGAAAAGAACCATTTTTCAAACGTTTGACCGTGGTATCTGGAGCATTTCTATGAAAAAAATTATATATCTCGAAGGGATTGGTAAACTTTTTATTAGGTTTCTTGAATCGCGCTTCCAAGAAGAACTTCGACATTGCCCATTGACGATTACTAGGCAGTCAGAAAATTAGATGTTTACTGTTCGGCATCTTGTTAAGGACTGAAACCCATTCCATATAGGTTGGAGTGGCTATGGAGCGAAAGAACCGCGATTTTTTCAAAAATTTCCGCTCTTTGAGAAGACATAATTTTCTGCCAGGGACACCTAGAAAGTTTTAGAGAAACAGAGAGCAGAACAATGCTCTTGAATTGATGGAAATTGATCTGATTTTAACAGTTCTTTGAGTTTTTCTTCAACTTGCATGAAAAGGTGAGTACAATCATTTCAAAAAAAATCAAAAAACATGATCTACCGAGTTACTCAAGTTGCTTGAGTAACTTCTGCCTTCTTTTTTGTAAATTCGGACTACTCGAATTACTTTTTTTTTTTCAATTTTCTAGAATCCAATTTTTCTAAATCTCGGCTCTATTTCAAGAAAAAAAATGAGAAAAATTATTGAAATAGTTATAAGTCTTGCTGTTTACGAAAAGTGACAAAATATTCCACTTTTTAGTTAAATTGCTATAAAATTTTTTTTTTTGAAAATTGAGTCTTCAAAAGTTCAACTTTTTTACCTAAAATTAAGAGAACGTCTCGCTTTATCATTAAGTTGCGAAATAGTCTCAACTTTTTAGACAATAATTGCAAAGAAATCACTTTTTCGCCAATAATTGTCTAATAGTCAATTGCTTCCAACAAAAGTAGTCTGAAGTCTTCCAATTTGCCAATTTTTTTTCAAAAATTCACCCATTTTTAGCAAAATTGCTAAAAAGTTTCGTTTGTGCGGCAAATTTGCTCAGAAGCCCCGTTTATTATTGAAACTATTGCCAAAATCTTTGTTTTCTGCAAAAAAATATGTTCCAAAAAGTTTCGCGTATTGCCATGATTTTTGGTAATTAAATTTTTTTATTCATTTGAAAAATGGTGTTTTTTTATTTCAAAATTGCTCTAATGAGTATCTAGCTTTTTCTACGGAAATGGCATAAAAGCCCACGATTTTGCTGAAACAGTAAAAAGTCTCGCTTTGATTGTTGAAAATTGCGAAAATTCTTGTGTTTTTTTTTTGTATTTCAATTTTACAAAAATGAAAAGTTTGGTATTTTTGGTGATTTTTCTTGATGATATGATCTTGCACCTATTCAAAAGTTGTGTAAAATAACTTTTGTAAAATAAAAACATTTTAAGAACGGTGCTCTAGCTCACTTGTAGGTGATTTTTTAATTACTCATTGTAGGTACCTCTACTTACTCGTATGCGAACAATCATAAATTTTTTCCAATTTTCAATGCAAATTTTTGAAATTTGAAACCTTGGTAGAGATGTGATGGTTCAAGTCAGGGATTCAAAATTTCTTCTGAAGTTGCCCCACAAGTTTTTATGGAATCCTTTCTCCAATTTTACAAAAAAAAAAAAAAAAAAAAAGACAACTCACCCCAGTACCTTTTAAAGAATTGAAAAACGAATATCTTTTGTCTCTCGTTTTTTTCCCATTACGCAATGAAAAGGATCCACTTCATTGATTTGAAAATTATCAGTTCAAAATGCTGAAATCTTCAGTGTTGAAATCCAAGTGATTTCTGATCAAGTGGTCATAATTTCGTGAAAACATTTACCAGATTGAAGATTCGATGAAAAAATTTCTTAAATCAAATTCTTGATTGTATGAATTTTTTAGGTGAACTTGACACAAAGAATATTTGTATTCAAAGCACCTAGTTACCCATATTCCATTTCAGATATGAATCGTTAATAAACGGCCCAACAGGCCACCGAGTCATACAATAAGTAACCTAAATTATCTAGGTACCTAATCTTCCGATTAGTCCTCACGTTATAGCCTACATAAAATTAAGTAGATCTTTTTACGCGATAAGAACACCATAAATAAGTTATACGTACTTATACATTTACGTAGACTAGGTAGTAGGTATGTACTAATATGCTGTCGAATATATAGGTATGGATAGGCATTGTACGAGTAAATTTTATTTAAAAAAGTGATCAACAAATTATTACCGTTTTTCTGGTATGGCGCAATTCACCGATCACATGCGCAATTAACAGAGCTATTGTGATAATGGTATAACCTCCAAATGTGACATCGGCGAACCATGATCCAGCCTGGTTCCACGTAACATTTCTTAATAGAGGCCATTCTCTAGATCGTTTTTCTAAATAAAAGTATAATCTCGATGCTTCTTCGTCCGTCCACCATTTGTATAATAAACTGGATAAGCATAATACCTGGAAAAAGTGATAATTTTAATATTAGGTATGGTTTGTTGAGTTGTTGGTACTTATGACATAACTTATTGGCAGGATAAGTAATATTTTCTGGAATAAAAAGTTTGAAATATTCAAGAATGTTTGCTAACTTATTGTTCGTCCGAATTCAGATTGATGGTATGGTTGGACTTTTTTTATATTTTGCTAGAAAAAAGATTTTCCACTGAGTTTATCATTTAAGGCAATTAGTCTATTGCGTTTCTGGAGGTCTTTCAACTGAACAAACGATTCTGAAAAAATAATGTGTGGTATAAAATTTTCGTGAGGCACCCTTTGCAATCATTCAACATTCTTGCAAATTGGGGAAAATTCGGCTGCAAACTGCCAAGAATGGAAATTTTAATTAAAAATAAAATTGCAGTTGTATCCCTTTTGGAGAGATAAACAGTAAGGTGACGATTTAAAAAGTATCATGGTTGTTTGAGATTTTGCAGGAGCAACTATCGGTGGTGTTTTTCAAATTCGAGTCATAAGGCATTTCATCAGCTCATACTGTTTCTGAAGAAAGAAAAACAACCCAAAAAAAACAACAAGGATTGAATTTCAAACGAGATACTATGAACGACTCACTCATTTATGTTTTCAAGTTTATTGTTGGTCGAGTCAGTACAACCATTCAGCTGGAAAACAACCATTTTCGGGACTAACAAGTATTTAATTTCTTCCGAGAGTTTCAAATTTTTCAGGTAGGACCAAATGAAAAGCATGAAGCTAGACTTTTTTACAATCAGGTCAGACCAATGGAAAAGTACAAATTATTGTTCAGTTCGCGTTTTGTAATCAATTTTGGATTTTTGGCGAATTTTTAAAAAATTGAAATATTTGAAAAAACGGTTTTTTAAGGCTTATTTTGAAAAATTTTCGTGAAAAATAATTTCTTCCAGTCCATTCATAGACATTCTGGAGCCTCCAGCGCGAATTTCGATTTCTCCAGAGTATTACAATTTTTTAAGGTGTAGGTGGACATGGTTCTGGGCAGCTAGAAATCGATTTGTGGCTTATTATTGTCATTCTACTCAAGGAGTTATTCATTTTGGTTTCGAGCCGATTTCCAGGCGGACACCTCAGGTGTTTTTTTCACCAGCATTCTCCTCTTATCTTCGAAAATATGTAGGTCCAAAAAAACACTCAAGGACTTAATCCGTCGGAAAATCAGCTGAAATGTGAATAAACGCATCAAATGGACAGAATAAAATTCACAACTCGATTTTTAGTCGTTCAACCTGATTTCCACGCCTTATAGAAAAATTTCAAAATTCTGGAAATTTTTTTTTTTTTGGGAAAATTGCGCTGGAGGCTACCGAATATTCAGAAATAATGAAATTTGGTTGGGAAAAGTTTATTGATCTGAAAAGCTGGTTCACTATTCACCTGGCTGAAGGTATTGTTTAGAAAATGTTGGAAACCCCGGATTTGATTGTTGACATACCTAGTACGGTTACTGCGCTCTGGCTCACCACAATGTAAAGCTGCCCTTACTAATGTTGCTGTTATTATTTGTACATATACCTGAAAATCTCAAATCAATTTAAAATTTTCGAAAATTCGCCAACAATCGAAAAATTGATTTGGGTAGTTGAAATTTTGGCTATTCATAGGTTTCGGACCAAGCTCTATCCGAAAAACGTGGTCTTGTTCCCCTCGAGTCTCGAGAAGTCGTTAGAGAAATGAAATGTATGCTTCGACAGCGTAAAAAGTATTAAGTATAGACTACTTATGTTGCTAGTCTTAGTAGATTTAGCGACGCAGTTAAATCTTCATTTCACAGTGTAACCAATTATCATATTTACTGTGAAAACAATAGCCGAAAATAATAAATAGGCAGTAAATACATCCAAAAGTTCTTTCTTCGGTCACGACGCGACGTCACGAGTGAAATTTACAAATTTTTAAATAATTCTATCACCAGCAGTTGAATTTTTAATTTTTAAACGCCAATTAAGTTACGCGTATGTTGAGGACAAGTTCTTTGCGTCTTGTGTAATGAGCAACATGACTCATATCTGTTCAAACGTATGCAGCCTTGAAAATTTACCGGATAGGTAGAAGTACCTATAATCATGCGAGCGTATATTATAATCTGTAAAATTTATTGAATTTCGAGGAAATTTGAAAATTCGTTAAAATATGTATAAATGATTTAGTGATGGCATTAGGTATCCTGAAATAGAATTCAATACGGTTTGGTATGCAGTCTATAACGTCGTGACTCGTGTAAATTATAAAAAAAAAATCATGAAATGAAAAAACAGCTCCATGCTTATAATTGATATTTAAAAGCAAACCTAGCAACCAATGCAACTATGTATCAAATCAACTAATTATGATGAAAGCAAATGCAAAAACTATCTTCCAATCAGCAAATAGCTGATGGCTTGTTTTCCGATTGACTTCATTTTTTTAAAATATTTTTTCGTAGGAAAAGTTGAATAGGAAATCGGGTCGTTTCCATTATCATTTTCCATACGTACAACTTTTAGTTTTTTCTTCAAATAAAAATGGAATGAAACGACGTTCTAATTAGTATTCAACGTTATTAGTGATCTACCTAGACCTAATACGAGTTGAAATAAAAAACATCAGTCTTACGCGTGTAAGTACATAAGTAGGCTGCACCTTGGCAAAGATATAGATAATGGTCATCTTGGAAGGGCGTTCACAAGGAAATGTTCATATCACCTAAATAAAATAGGTGAATAAATATAATAACGAAAATTGAAAAGGTGACTTGAGTAATGACCGCAATGCATGACTAGAATTAGTATTTTCTACGTCTCGTTTCGGTTTCCATATTTGTTCTTAAATTGCGGTCGTCTTGTGGCTTTGAGGGATGTCGTTTTTATCCATTCTAGCGTGTAATTTCTTTCCGCTAAGTAAGTACGGTTAGCTTTATTGATAAGATTATAACATATGGTTATGTTTTGTTTATGTGAGGTCATTTTTCTCGGAACGGGTTAGGTTAGGGCGATTTTTTCAAAAATGCCCCCACTCTTTTTCAGGAGCACCTTGGCATCCAAAGTTTATACAGGGGCACTTTTAAAAAAAATCAGGTCTTCGCTGAATTTGACGAAATTGTCGTTTTTTTTACGCGATCCATCCCGATGTATTTATTCAGAAAACAGGCTGGCAATTGCTAATGATGCTGATATCAGCACCCCCCCCCCCCAACTAAATTTCACCATTTCTTGTCATTCTGGAGCGTTCAGCGCGATATTAGATTTCTCAAGAATTTTCCAATTTCTTCAGAATACGTGAATATCAATTTGAGCAGTTGGAAATCGAGTCGTAGCTGCCCAATTTGACTTTCTTACCTCCTTGAGAAATTTTCAAATGAAGAGTGAAACCGGAAATCGGACTGAAAGTTCTAGAATGGCTTCAAAACGGTGAAATCTGAATTACAGCTATTCAAATTTCAAAGGTTTTCTTAAAAGCAGAAACTTATTTGATTTTTTTTGTATTTTTCCCTCATCAATGTTCTAGTTTAGAAAACATGTTTGAATGGGAATGGAAATCGTCTCAAATGTGGGCGAACTCTTCAAATAGGTTGGGAATTATCCACAACTCGATTTTTAGCTGTCCAATTTAATTTTTACGTCTTCTGGAGAAATATTAAAATTCCAAAGAAATCAAAAATTTCGCTGGAGGCTCCAGAATGACTCGAAATTGCGAAATTCGGTTAAAAGGAGTCAATATTAGTTTCAGTACTCTCCCTCTTTTAAAAATGTTTCGCTTTGTCTTTGGGCCAGTGCAGTAATTGAAAATGATTCGATATGAAGTGATGATTTTTCAAGTGTTGTACACTTTTTTTCCCCTTGGTATCCAGATAATCAATTTCCAACTTCGATGGACGGTTCTTGAAGATGTTAATAAATGAATCTTATTCGTGTCATTCGCAAATGTATGTGAATATTGTATTTGGCGCTTCGATGAATTTTTTCGAAGGGTTAACGCCCATTTCCCCAAATCTATCAACCCGAAAACCGAAAATTCTGCTTACCATCGAAGTCACGTACTGGTCGCGGGCCATTATGTTCTTGTAATTGTGTCTGTTGAAAGGCAGGAGGACTCTGAAGTTTTTTTTTTGGGGGGGGGGGGGGTAAAAAGAATGAGAGAACGAAGATTTATAAAATGGGCTTTATTTTGTTTTACCAGAGTAAAGAAGATTGCTAACTGGGCTCGGATAGTTCCCTATTTTTACCCCCCCCCCCCCCCCGGCCTTCACCACTAAATATTTATTTGTTTGAAAATTTAAAAAGTCCTTATTGACCCTTTGTAGGTTTCTTTAGGTTTTCATGTTGAGGAAAAATTGCTTTGAAGAGAATAGGGTATTCTGCCCAATTGGTCAAATCACGAAAAAGTTGAGCTTTCAAAGAAAAATCATTTTGGAAAATGAAAGTTCCGAAAAAGCTCAAATCCTCGATTTCCAACCAAAATAAATGCATACAAGTTGGAAATCATGCTTTCCTATTGTTATTACGATTTTTTCAAATTATTTTTCAAAAATGTTTTCTAAAAGAGCTTTATTTGACTAATGTTTTTTACTTGTGTTGAATTCTTTTTTAAAAAAATTCGAAATGAATGATTCGAGCTTTTTCAAAGCTTTGATTTTCCGTAATGATTTTTCTTTGAGAGCTCAACTTCTTTGTGGATTTGGTCAATTGAGCAGGAATAAAGCAACTTGTTTCTCCATCATGAAAATTTGGAGAACCTCCAACCAAAGGGTCAAGTCAGTATCTCAGGTGTAAATAATTTTCCTATTGATTAGGGTGGGGGGGGGGATTCAAAAAATACTTGATTCGTATTCAAAACACCTTCTAAGGTATACAAAATAATTGAGTAGGTACATACCACTTCTAAAGCTTTGAAGAAAGCCCATTTATCACATCCAGCCATGACATAATTTATTCCACCAGCCAAGAGTTGAAAACCGAACCACACAAGCACCACCAAAAAAAAAATGCACTAAGTTTCGCTGAAAAACGCGTCGTAAAAATATTTAAAAACACCACCACGCGCTATTGTCATTTGAATATACGATCACGCTTTAAAAATTGATGAAAAATCACTGTATGTTGACGAAAATTCGATTCACGAAACGGTAAAGTCGACCGAAAAAAAAGATGGCACTGGGCACTGTTCGAATGTCACAATTAAATCGTCGGTATGTTTTCAATTGCAAATGTGGAAACCAGTTGAAGTACGATGTCCATAGCGTATTCATAAAATGTGTGATAATGTTATGAAAACTGTACCAGAGTGGCACAAGGTCTCGAGGTGGAAGTGGAATATTTGCGCATGTTTAACGTCGCTCGCCGCTCCGACTCGTGGGAAATTCTTAGCGGCTACGCTCGCTTACTTACTGATAAAGAGTTACCCACCTATATGAAATCGTACAGCGAACCAGTCGACGGCGACGTTTGACTATTTGGGTTTCTTCAATGTGTGGATGTTGATTGTACTTACTTACTGTAGTTAGCAATAAATACCTACAGGCATATAGCTGTGTGCTCAGAAATCATCTTATGATTTACCAAGCTTGACTATGGTCTCTTGAGGTGACAGCCTCCGATTTGAACTGGGCGGCGATTTTTGAAAAGAGCAGGGTCTGAACCCCCCATAACCAAAATCTCAGCTGATCGGATTAATTTTTTGATTTTCGGCGAATTTTTTAAAACTCAAAAATGGCCCTTGGTCGATTCAGACATTTGAAAAATGTTAATCCACTTATTCGGTAAAAATAGTGAAAATTGGCGGTGAAATTGATATCAGCTCATTTGAACCAAATTTCGCAATTTCAAGCAATTCTGGAGCCCACAGCGCAAAATGGCGCTGGAGGCTCCAGAATGGCCATAAATGGTGAAATTCAGTTTAAGGAAGTTGATAGGTTTTAATTTTGGAACTACTTTAGATCATTTTTACTGAATAAGTTTATAATTTTTTCAAAAAAGAATCATTCTCCAAAAATGGTCAATTTTGAATTTTTATAAATTAACCAATTAATTATCGAAAAATCAATTTGGGCTGCTGAAATTTGATGATGTAAGTTTCAAGTCATGTTCTTCCAAAAATCGCGATCGTGTTCAAAGCAAAGTCAGACACCTCGAGAGGTTGCCTTGTTAGGTAATGGCTTAATAAGTATCCAAATTACTGCATGTATACCTGCTCTTCAATGTGATTTGGACTTGGGCGAATGACTCGTTTCAACAATTATTATATTCCATAATTTGACGACGATGAGCGAGCCCAACACCAAGAGACCAAAACAAATAAAGAACAAACGAAATTCCAACTCGGAGTCTAATTGAATGACATGCGAGTATATACGTACGAAACCATTATTCATCGCGTTTTCGTAAAAATTAACTTGTTTTTTGTCTTCGACGTAAAATTTATTCGCTAACAATGGCCACTAAAATTCACAGGTAGATTTTTAACCTTTACTTCGTATGTACGTAGCATATCGGTTTATTGAACTTCATGCACCCGTGTATAAGTCGATTCTTCTCCAAAAGCCTGAAAATTTTATTTTATGGCTGGAAGTACGTTGTTTTTTTTGAAGCTGCTACTCAAAGTGGGGATTTAAATTGAAACATACGTTTAAAAAAAAAATTGAATTACGTTTCGATGCGACCTAGAACATTTCAACAATGCAAGGCCGCGGTGCCTGTTAATTATTCTGTATTTGAACGAGGAATCTTTAAACTTATCTGAATGGAGTTGCCTTGTTTTTCACACTGGTACAATTTAGATACGAGACGAATACTCGTATGTACTATGAACAAAAGTTTCCTAACCAACGTGTACTTCTGATGTAACATTTCCTTTTGTACGCTGTTTGAATTCTCAGAAACACGTAGAAACATTGTAAGAAATCAATTTATTTTCGAATGTCCGTTTATTTTGAGTATTCCATGTCAGGGTGTCTACTGGCAAGGAAAACAAGGAAATGGCAGGGATTTCACTAGAGGTAGCAAGGAAGCAGGGAAATAGCAAGGATTTTGACAAATTCGGTGTAATAGCAAGGATTTTTCAAAAAAGTTCCTCTTGAATTTTCAATTTCATAATGCATTTTCCATTTTTGTTCTTGTAATTTTTCTCATTAAAAATTGTTGATTTCTACCTTTTGAATCATAAATTTTCAAAAGCTTTTGCCCTCGCTTCGCTCGGGCTGAATTATTTTGTTTTTCCTAAATTATTTTGTTTGACAAATCTTTAATTAAACAAGTCAAAAGTGAAAACAAAGTGAAAATTGAAAAAAACATTCAAATATGTACATAGAAAATAATGGTCTTATACGTCTTGAATTATTATCAATTTTCCAAAACGTTTGCCCTCACTTTGCTTTGTAATCGAAAGTTATAGAATTTCAGGGTTGTACGAGACGTCGCTTAGGGGAGGGGGGGCATCTCTCCAGCCGAGTTTTATTCGGCAATTCGGCAAGTTGGGTAAAATTCGGCAAAATTTCGATTAAGGGCCTATGATGAAAGAAAAGCCAGTTTTTTTTACTTTCTGAAACACAAATTTCCAAAATCTTCTGCCCTCACTTCGCTCGGGCTTGTTTTCTTTACTTTTTCAGTACCAAGAAGTCCAAGATGAGCATTTTAAAGAAAAAATCAAGTTTTATAACCAAAAAATGAACTCCCCCCCCAAAAAAATCGTTTTCATTCCTCACCGAAATGCAAATTCTCAAATTCCTTCAAAAAAACATCATTCAAATACTAACATTCTAAAAGCCAAAAATGAACTCGTTGTAAAAAAAAACATCGTTTTTATGCCTATTGAAGTACAAATTATCAGAACGTTTTGTCGAGTCGGTTTTCTTTCCAAAATAAACCCCTCGCATTAAAAAAAAAACTCTCGTTTTAGGCATCGCAAAATAACAATCCACGAAAGCTTTCGCCCTTGCTGCGCTCGAGCAAATTGTTTCTTGTTTTGAACTGAACAAATTTCACATATGAGGGCTCCAAAAATCCAAAAAATTATAAACATTTTCATTAGTCATATGAATGTTATATCAATGGGTGAAATTGATATTTTTCTTCTACATCCAACGACAATTTCAAGTCGAATTGTTGTGAAGTTCACCTTTAATTGTCTTCGTGTTATTATACATTTTTAATTCTTCGTAATGTTCCATCAGCATGAAACTGATTGAAAAAAACGTCAAGAAATTTCCTACAAAACGAGTACCTACACACAAGGGGGAGGGGGTTGTATTTTTAAACTCAAATTTGAAGCAAGGAAAATGGCAAGGAAAAACAAGGAAATAGCAAGGAATTTGATTTTTCATATCCAGTAGACACCCTGCATGTCAAAATGCCAAGATTTTTGTACTTGTTGTCGATGATTTTGAAATTAATTTTGGTTTGGTTGGACCTTGTTAGAAAGTACATAACGAAAACTGCAGTTTTCCAAGTGTGCGTTTGAAAGGGGGCTGAGGTGGTTCGAAATTTTCAGAAAAATGATCGCCTCATTGCAAGGATTGGACAAGATCTGGCCAAAATCGGATTTAATGCGGTTCAAGATCCGAGATTGATGATTTTTAGCGACTGAAGTCCAAATTTTACCAACATATGAGACAATTTTAAAAATGAGTATTGTTGAAAAATAAAAAAAATAAAAAAATTATGTGAATTTTACCTTTGTTTAGTGTAAAGTAATGTAGTAGGTATAAAAAACAATTTTATGCCTAATTTCAATCCCTTTTTTAGAGCAATATTTTATGATTGTTAGGTAAGAGAGGATTTTTTGTATCAAGTCCTAAAATCTTGTCGGAAATCGGGCCGAAATACTCGTATGACACGAAATTTTGCGAAATTGCGAGCTTTGTCATTGGGGTTTACTAATAATAAAAACATTTTTGCTTTGATTCACGAGATGTAGCATTAAATTTTCTTTCATTTTGGGAAAAAATGAGTATTTTATTGCTTAATCGAATATTGGAATATGAAGATGAACATTGAACATAGAAACAATGATAAAAGTAAACAGAAATAAAAATTCTTCTGCGAGTTCAGTCTTGTCATTTCGTTTACGCTATGGATTTGTGTTTTTTTTTCACTATTTCTCTCTATATTCATCTTCATATTCCAACATCCGATTGAGTGATAATACTTATTTTTTTGCAAAATGAAAGAAAATTCTATGTCACATCTCGTGCTTCAAAGCAAAAATGTTTTTATTATCATTTACCCCCCCCCCCCCCAATACGAAACGACAAAGCTCGCAATTTCGTCAACTTTTATGTCATATTTGGGTCTGATTCTTAAGTAATAAGATTTTAAGAGTTGATGAAAAATCCTCTCTTAGCGACATAGATTTTTTGTTTTTTTCATTGTTTGGTCAAAGGCATTTCTTTTACCAAGTTTTTCCTCATTAATTCTTTAAAAATATTTTCACAAAGTGCTTTTGTTTAATGTTTTTTACTCATGTTATTGAATTATTTTTGAAAAAAATTTCTAATTTATATCAATTTGTTCTGTTGGAAATGAAGGATTTGAGCTTTTTCAAAACTTTCATTTTCCAACATGATTTTTCTTTGAAAGCTCAACTTTCTTGTGATATAGTCAATTGGGCAGAGTACTCTATTACATCCATTGAAGCAATTTGTTTCCCGAACATGGGAAAGTAGAGAACCCCCAAAGGGTTGAGCAGGTTTTCTACTCAATTTCTACCAAAATATTTGGATTCATTTTTTTGTTGGTATTTTTAGTATTTTTAACAGAAGACAAGAAGTGTGAAATGTACGTTGAATTTTTGAAGATTTTATTCTCTTGAAATTGAAAAATCAAACTTGACTGCTAAAAATTCAATTTTTGGAGTTTTTTTCTCTCTTCCCAAAAATCTATTTTTTTGTGCATTTTGAAGTTGAGTTGAAAGTACTGAAATTTTAATTAGTTGTACACGATATTTTCTGTTGCATCGTATTTATGAATTTTCTCTGCGTGGAAAGTCATAGAACATTTTTTATCACTCAACACCCTTGTTTTTCATTGGTTTTTCCATTCAACAAACTTTGTTTTCACCATAACTTGTGTGAAATAATGAGACATGTTTGCAATATGTTTCGTTGATATCATTATGAAAAATTTGATGACATGAACAACTCCGAATTAATTCTTCATGAAAAAGTCAAGTAACAAAAATTATTTACTTACTTAATTAAATGGATAGAGCTACAAATTCGTGTTAAAGTAATATTTTTGTCGGTTGATAATTACTATGCCTCTATATCTATTGATGCAGCCCTACCACTCTGAACTTTCAAACGAGTTTTATCGAAACTACAAAATTTGATTATCACTTCTTTGCGTTGCAGTACTCATTTGTTTGAATTTTCGAAATTTATCCTCGCGAAAGTAATCTGAGCTGATCAGTTCTTTGCGTTGCAGTACTCATTTGTTTGAATTTTCGAAATTTATCCTCGCGAAACAAATCTGAGCTGATCTAGTTTGATCAAGATCAGACTTCTTCAGGTCTGGTCAGATCTCTTTCAAATTTGATCAAACCAATCAGGTCTCTCATATTGGATCTGATCAGATCTGCTCTGATCAAATTAGATATGTACATGAAATATCCGGATCTGATCAGATCTGATCATTTTTTCCTGAGTGTCCTATTCACCTATACTATTTTAGAATTTGATTCTCAAAACTGAATTTTGAAATTGAAGTTTCAAAATTTTGAATAAATGAGTAATGAAAACGGGTTTTAAAATTTGTTTCATAACTTTCGTGCACCTACGAGTAGATATTGAAATTTTCAGAATTACGTAGGAAACAAGCCAGGCTGCCGGGAGTATTTCACACCTATCAGAGGGAAATGTGATAGTCTGCTCCTTTGAACGTGAGCTGCTTAACCGAAAGATTATTGTATGTATGATCTCTTCAATGCTACCTAATAAAAAAATGTGCAGGCATTGGAAAAAAAATGCGCCAAAACACACCACATCAAGCCACACACTCGTTTCATCATAATATTGTTTATTCATAACCGCCCACGCCTCTTCTTCAAAAGGGTTAATCGACGTCAACTAAATGCCCACTTAGGTGCTTTATTACCCAAACCTTTACTACGTAATCCTGCATCTCGACGGGAGTTCTCATCATGTCGTCGAGTTGGACGACGAATTTGCCATATATTCTCAAACCGATGACGAAGGTGTTATAAAATATTATTTTACGTGAGTACCTTCCAGCGTATGGTATATATTTTGAAAGAGTATCGTCGGGTGTAGTTCGGAAGGGAAGTTTATTTGGTTTAAACCCCCTACGGATTGCGTGAACATGTATCATCCATTTGTCGTCAATTCTAGAAAGATCGTTCTTGAAAGTTGACCCTACACAGTTGCTTTTTTCTTAACACGCGACTTGGGTAAATATCCGAGGTTTGCATTTCTTTTACAGAGGCTTTTTTTTATCGCCCGCACACTACACCCACACCCGGCTTAGCGGGCTGCCGCTTGACGAGAGATTTGTTTAACCGAAACGAAGTAACTTTTTTTTTCTTTTTAGTTATCATCGTGTGTAACAGAAATTCGAATACAAGAGTGTAGGATAAAAAGGTGAAACGACGTTTCGTCGGCGAATTATTGGAAGTTAATTCGCGTTAAATTACTTTTTTTTTCCTACTTTGATTTTATTTACCAACATAATGCAGTTAAAAAACGAGGAGCCTATAATACGAGTACTTCAAAGTTACTTATTTCGCTGCTGAGCAAAACGATACGTTTTGGTGGGATTGCGGCGTGTACTGTGGTGAAAAAGTGGTATGGGGTGGTGAGGGAGTTTGATTAAAATTAATCTCGGATGTTGTAAAAAATATCGTTTGGATGACTCGGTGGTTTTTTTTTCTGGGATACTTGAATTGCGTTTGATTGAAATGGTTAGATTGCGAAACCCTTATTTATTTTTTCAACTTTTGTTTTGAAACTCGTGTTGCTAATTTGAGTAATGAAATGAAGTAAAAAATTTTCAATCTTGAACTTTTTTTACTCATTTAATATTTGAAATTTTTTTTTGCCGAGAATTGCGGTTTTTCTTTTTCTTTGAAATGAAGTTCTTGAAATAGTTTCACCGTTCCTCTGTGGTCAGAAATTGGCTATTACTGCATGGAATTTGAGGGGCAAACTTTTATTCTGATCAAATGAGAGAACAAATCCATACTCATCTATATTGTTTTTTTGTTTGTAAAAATTGATGGAAAAATGAAAATTCATCCATGTTATTGCAATTTATCAACGAGATTATTTTTTGAATTTAATATTCATCTTATCGTTTCGTTTATGAATGGAACTTTGAATTCGACAGAGTTTTCTTCTACGTGTTGTAATATGTACAAAACAAATCTAGGAGAAATTAGGTATAACACACGAGGAAAAAATCTGAACTGATATTCAAAAAAAACTACCAACTTTTTAAATTGTAATTACAGCGTGTTCCAAATTGGATAGGAATTGAAAATTTCAATTCCAGATGAACGATCAGCGATGGAAGCGTTCTCCGGAGAATTTTTTGAAGGGAAAAAAAGTTACTTACTCATTGAATTTCAAGAGTTTTCAATGATGCATTTTAGAAAATATAAAGAATTTTAAGAGTTTTCAATGATACACTTAATAAATGAAGATTCTCATTTAAAATTAATTAATCTGAAGAGTCAGACATACTCGTATTAATGTCAATTTCATCTTCATTAAAAATCTCTTCTTCGTCATCTTCGTAGTTTTCATCATGTGTAAGCGGTAATATTTGTGATTTCATGCGGTCACATCAACTCCCTAAAATACAATTGTATTATGGTAGAAGGGGATTTCAGATTTGGATCGAAATTGGTCTCAGTGGTAGCCCCTGGCTCAAGTTAGTACCACACCATTATAATTTTAGCTGCCAGTTTTGAATCTAGCTCCAAAAACAACACTTTGGATTTCAACTGTTTCAAATATCGCTTCTCCAACGCTCAAGTTTTCCCCGAAGCATTGTCATGGGAGAACTATGATTCACACGCTTGGCCAAAGTGCATGTTTCCTGTTCCTTTTCAACAAAATTTTTCATATTATTGTATTTTTTCAACGATTATTAAATCTCCAATTTCAGTTGAAAATTTCAAAATTCTTGAGAAATGTGATATGAAAAAATTAGTTGAATGGGGAAATGAAACGTGCACCTTGGCGAAGCGTGAGGGCCACAATTTCCCCATAACAACACCATGGGAAAAACTTGAGAGCTAGGATAGCGATGTTTGACTTTGACAATTTTAAAATTCAAAGTTTTCCTGTCAAAGCTGAATTCCAAACTGACAGTTACATGTACAATACAGTTGCAGGTATGATTTCTTCCGTAACATAATCCTCTGGTTCATAAATAGTTTTATGGCTCTTTAAAAAATATCAATTAATTTTCTCGAAATTATAATTAATTAAATTCCAACTTACCTCCATAGTTCTTCATGTAAAATTACAGTTAACAATACTACCACATTTATAGGCATTCGATTCTGAACTTTCAAAGTCCGTTTCGGAGCTTTCAATGTCAGCTTCATAACATTCAAGTTCTAACGTCCTTTCCACAGACGATGATTGTGGGTTATACACGTTTGTGTGCACCACTTTTATATGAATGAAGATAATCGAAAATGGAAAATCAGTCTTCTTTTTTCGTTCCATCTACCTTAATCTTCGTTTTTAACAAGTCATACGCTAGATTGAAGATGATCGAAAATGGAAATTCAATCTTCTTTCTTCGTTCCATCTACCTTTGATCTTCGTTTTGCACTCCAAGATTCATTAATTGTTTCATTTGGTGCTGAATTCTTATTAATTTTTCTTTTATTTCACCGTAATCAGTGAGAATTTTCGATTCCATACCTGTACAGTGTACAATCAGGCAGTTGGATATTCTTCTGTATAGCGAGCTCGATTTTTAATAAATATGTTCAGGAACTCGATGACATACACTTAATATTCAAATTACATTTCTATTGAAACTGTACGAATCATATTTTATCACAAAAACAAAGCTTTGTTTATACTCAACATAATTCTATTACCTTAAATTTTAGAATCAGCCAATAATTTTCAGGTATATTTATGAGAAATATTCTGTTGCAAAGTACATATTAGGTTGGATGTTTAGTTTACTAGTTGGAAGTTTGAGAAATATGTCTGCGAAGCAGGTATATTGTTTTTCAGATGGTATGTTAGGTCTCGAATTATCAATTTATGTTGTGAAAGAGGTCCAATTCCTCTCAAAAGCCATTCAAATGCAGTTGGCGTGAGTCGGAAGTGCATTTGGAATTGCCTGTCACTCATCTGAGGGACAATTTTCTGCACAAAGTCTTCCATCTTGATCTTATTATCTTCTGATTCATCATCAAAATTAAATCTTCACTTTTTATATTTACGTTGAAAAAAATTGCCAAGAGGCTGTTACGCTGTGTAGACAATTTATTATTGGAAAAAACTCCATTTTTACAATTTTTATCAATTCAGATTACAAATTTTTGCTTTTATGAGAATGAGTAAAACAATACTATTTGAGGAGTTTCATGGAAAAAAGGCCTGGGTCCTTTTTTTTTCTTTTTTTCTTTTACAATTTTAAATGTACACTGTACAGGATGGCTCAAAAGTCTTTAACCGCGTGTTTTTTTTGTTTTCTAAGCAAAAAAATAAGTCTAAAATGAATCGTTTATTCGTCAGGAGAGTTGAAAATGAGTTTTTTTTCACCATTTTCAACTCTCCTGACGAATAAACAATTCATTTTTAGACTTATTTTTTTTGCTTAAAAAACAAAAAAAAAACGCGCGCTCGAAGACTTTTGGGCCACCCTGTATTGGAAAATGTTTGCTTGTAGGAAACATTTTCAAGTCCATTTGAAATTGTGAAAATCGGTAAAAAAAATTGACTGAGCCCCTTTTTCATAAAGCCCCTCATTTGTAAAATGTTTTTTAAAATTTATGGCTGTAAAAAAAATTAGTTGATGAACTGTTTCGAATGAGAACTCTTGTTCGTTTTTAAAAATTGTAGCTGTAAAAGTTTGTTAAAATTCCCACAGTTAGTGTAGTGGTACTTTCACCTTTTTAAATAATTAAAACGCAATTAACAAAGACCAACCCCAAGTGGCCACCACATAAATGTATTATTGAGAAAATATGGCTCACAAATTGGTAGGTTTAATAAAGAAACGAATCCTATCAATAACTAGTCTGTCAACATGTCAACAATAACAAGTAAAAAGAAATAAATCCAACAAAACAAAATAACAAAGTACTTAACAAGAAACAAAGCAAAATACATAACAGATTTCCAATGACCAATATCTTGAATGGTCCCAAATTCGAATTAAAGCTGATCTCCAATGACCAATATCATATAAATGGTCCCAAATTCGTATAAAGCTGATTTCCAACGACCAATATTACCAAGACGAACATAAATTGGATTTAAAGCTGATTTCAGTGATTTCCAATGGCCAATATTACCAAGACGAACATCAATTCAATTAAAGATGGTCGCGAAAATTAAATCACATACAACGCAAGACAATTACCTAATATGAATTATAAACCACATTCGTCGAATGGCGAACAACTCGACGAAAAACGATAATTATCTTCTTCCTTTTTAAAACTGCAAAAAACAGTACATTTTGTTCTAACATCAATATTACGGAGAAAAAGAAAAAAAATGAATAAATGGTCATCTGACCATGAAAAAAATGTACAGTTGAAAAAAGTGTAGAGTCACTCAGGACCAAGAAAAACGTAATGAAACAGTTCAACATTTCTCCTTCCCTATCCCAACCAATTCGCCAAGCAACACTCCGACGTCAGAACGTCAGCAGCGACCTTCGCGGAGCTTTTGAAAGCTCAAAACCAGTCGCTGATGACGTCCCGGCGATTTTCGTCTAATCAGAATCAAATGATGAACCAAGAGAGATTTTTAATTTTTTTTCAAATTAATTTTGTCGCACTTCATTGGTATGATTGGATTCACTCAGGTTCACATGGATTAACGAGATCATTACTTTTCGAACTCGCCCCCCCCCCCCCCCCGGTGTATTTGATGATAACTTATAGTCTGGGCAATATAAGAAAGCATAACGCTCTAACTGAAAAGTTTCTATTTTGTAGCCAGATAATTCTTGTTTTTATTGTAAACTTGAGGTACATCACCTCTTGCAAATGAATGTGAAACAGATTTTTAAATCATTTTCCATTTTTTAAAGCCATTAGACATGGATTAAAATTTCTGTGATGATGGTGGTATCATTAACTATATTCAAAATAATAGGGAATGAAGAGAATTTTTTCAAAAATTTCAATACGTTTGTCTATCAGAACCCACATAACGTAAAAAACAACCAGTAAAAATGCCATTCAACCACTCCAACGTCGACATCTTTCGAAGCTGTTAAAACGAGGAATATAAAATTTGACGTAAATGAAGAGAGAGAGCCCACTCCAAGTATAGCGTGTTGAACGATGACGCGTAGCCTGGAAAAACGAACGCTCACGGTAAAGGAAAGGCAAGGAAAAAAACAACCTTTATACGAAAGGGGTCACATACACAGATCTGTTTACGGGCTATAAATGAAAAAGACAGTTTATAAGCGTAAAGGGTAAGTTAACGTCTCTGTGGTCATTACATACTCTTTGATACGCGTCGTCCGTCGTATTGACAAAAAGGATGTCAAAAGGTAAAAACATGGCACGCCACAACTTATCAAATCCTAGCCGTATTTATTCAGTTGCCAAATCGAGGGCTTTCCAAGCTCCCTAGTCTCCGCTTCCTTCTTCGTCGTCGTCGTCTGTGCTGTGGACACAGAAAGAGGAAAACCCAACGTAATCCTTATTTCTGTTTTCCTGGTACTGCTTCTTTTCAGAAAAAAAGACGACCACCGCCACTTCCCACTTTCTCACTCTACGTTTCTTTTTTCCTTTAACGTCTGTACCGCCTATAACTATATACTCGTTATAAATACGAGTCACGTTAAGGGCCTTTGAATTTTCAACCATCCTGCTCCCCTCCCCTTTACCTTCTTCTGAATCTTTATACACGTACTAAAGTCTTCTTTATCCGGTATATAGCGCGACGAATAATAGCCTATCTATGAATATGTTTTTGTTGTTGAAAGTGAAAAATACCGATAACAATTCGTCATTTTAAGTAGTTTCGTTTTCTCGTCCCTTTCCTATAACTCGACGACTGACGGATTTTGAAGTTTTTTTCTCTCTTTTGTACGCGCCTTATTGCAGTCCCGACTGACGGATTTTTGCCAAACGAAGGGGAAGGAAAGGTCGCTAAATGGTCAAGAGAATTCTCTGACCCTATGTGACCAGTATAACAACCGAAGATGAAAGGTTTACTCGAGGTTCACCAGCTTTTCAAGTGGATGAGAAAGATTTAACATTCGATGGTGAAGCTCAAAGGAATTTTTCACTCTCTTTTGTCGGAATAACCTTTGGTGCTGGAATTATTATGTCTTTGTAGGCGAAAGTTTGACCATTACGTGACAGCTGTGATCTACATGGGTCGTAATTTTTTGGCGTGCTTTGCATTGTTTATTTCCTCAGTATTTTGGATGTGGTTGGTAGGATGAAATTTTTGAAACTGTGGTTGGGGAGGAGGTAGTCAGAGGGTCGAATTGGAAAATGAGTCCTATCGAATTTGAAGACTTGTACGGCTCAAAGAAGTGCTCAAGTTCTATTTTTAAAAGTTTTAATTTTTACCAAAATGTTCAAATCATTCTTGCTTGGCAAGATTGTACAAATTGTGCTTTGACTTTACCTTTTTTTTTTTTTTTTTTTTTTTTTTTTTTGGAAATTGCTGATTTTATGAGCTTTGTGTGAAATGAACAGTTCAAAATTTAGCGTATCGAATTGTTGTAATATATGCTTCGTTGCTTCGATGCCAAATCGTTTTAATATTTAAAAAACCTTTTTTTTTTTTCATTTCCTTCTTCATATGCACAAGAACTACTTACACATAGCAGGACTTTTTTTTTTAAGGAGGCGTACAGAAGGAAGATCTCTCTGTATGTGCATAAAATCCACCATACACGTGTACTTAGTACTTATTACTACTTACGTAGTCGACGACATCGAGGTAATACGGTAAATAACTCGCATTCTTTACGAGGACAAACACAACGACGACGGAGCTTTGCAACAACCCTGTAGACAGGAGGTGAAGTGACATGCAGCATTACACACCAAACCCCTATTTACGCTTTCAATACCGCGAAACTAAATCGCCTCCTTTCTTTCCGCTCTTTTTTTCTTTTCTTTCGCAAATGATCAATTTTCTCGCATTTTACGACCTTGTTTCTCAACCCACACGAGCTGATTTGCATTCATATGCCGAAAAAAAGAGAAATTTTTACGATCGTAACCGGCATTCTTGTTATCTTGGCAAAAGGTTCACTCTATAATCAGTTAAACGTAGAACGAACCGAGCCTTCATATCGTTTGCAAATGAAATTTTGAATTTTCTCGTAAATTTCCCTACAGTAGTACACGTATTGCATACCCTAGCCGACTAATCCAATTAACTTAAAAACGCCGAACGGGTAGTCGATTTTTATTTTTTTTTCGGGCTTGCATATAAAAAAAAAGAGAAATGAAAATTGCCAGTATGCCCGTATCGTTGGTCGTAAAAAGTATTACCCTGCGATCGTATTTTTGCTCGCGAATATCAAAGGGTAACTTTTTCTAATATTGACAGTTGATTCACGAGAAAAGAATATTGTATTTATAATTTTCTCGTCGTGAATGTTTTTTTACAAGCTAATAAGTTCCATGGAAAGAATTCCGGAATGCTTTTATCAGAAAATTAAACCTTGATGATGACTTACCTATTTTTACGAATACATGGATCGATTCCCACAAAATCGTGTGCCAACTGATCGGTTTAAAATTAATCAGAAATGTCAGGTATTTGAAAGACATGGTACCTATTCAGTCTTCAAAATATTTTTTAATTATGTCGATTTTTCACATTACATTGTAAATAAATTCAATTTAAATTTTAATGCGATGTAGAAATGCTTTCTCGATTTCTTGAATTAGATCAATGCAAGGTTTACTTTGATTCGCAGTTCCCCCCCCCAGCCCCTTAAAACCATTTCTTTATTTATTTTGATTTTCCTCCAAATCTGAAAAGGCGAAAAATCCTATTGGATCAATATTTTGGAACTGTATGATTTGGTTTCATTCGATGTAATGAATGAGTAAAAGCATACTTTGGATAAAAACCTTACCCCCCTTTTTGGGAAACATTTTTTGACAGAAGTTTGAATAAAATACGAGGACCAATGCTTCATTTTTGGATGAACACATTGATTGTTGAGCTTTCGTAATATGAAGTCAGAAAATGAGTGGGCAGGGTAGACCAGAGCGTTTTTTCACAAATTTGATGAACTCGTGTCGGAAAAATGTCAGAAAACAGAATCTCGAGTAGGTAATGTGGGAATATTCTCAAATAGATCTTTGGTCAATACCATTCGGAGATAAAGCCTTCATTTCGTCAACAAATGATTTCAGGTACATTGTAAGGCTTGGCTTCGCCATACCGGAGACCAATGAGAAAGATGTGGTGTTTCCGTAATTCCAAGTACACCTACAAATACGAGTACATACAATATTGTATTGTAAATAAGTGAAAGTGGGGCAGTTTTAGTTTTTGGAAATTTTTCAACCAAACACATAAGTTTTCTGTTAGAAATCGTTTTGCTTATAGAAACGGTTACGCGATGACGAACCGCCAACCATCATTGGTTTGGATCACAGGTTCATCGAAATCAGCTGGAACAAACCTGTATCAACTTCCATCGGTTATTGAGTCGATTGTTGAACATCGTCCATGTTTATGGGTTTTTCGTATGTACGTTAAAGAAAATTATCAATTGAAATGTAGCGCCATTGCTAATTGAATTCTGTGGTAATCCATGGGTCATGTCAAACGTGATTCTCTTCATAAGATGATTACGTCGATTTCCAAAGACAAATTTAGGAGCGCTGAGAGAGCAGATGGAAACAAATAGCCAAGTTTATAGGAATTTGTTGTAAAATTCGTCAGCAGAAATTTTTTTTCGATTGTTCGACTCGATTTTTTTATAAGATCGGCTAAGGAAAACGTTAATGATTTAAAATGCAAAATTTCATTCCTTTTTTTCAATTCCGATGGCTGACAAGAAAAAATTTCCGCATCAACAAAATTGAAATAAGATAAGGTAAAGGTGAAATAACGTTGGGGGTTTCAATTGAAGTATAGAAACTGATGCAGTTTTTATGCAGCATCAGAACTATTCGCAACAGAAAAAATTCAAAATTGAACAATTCCACGTGATTTCATCTTACAATTACATGTTTCATTCCAATTTGTTGTGATGCGAAAATTTCTCCTTGTAAACTGTCGAAGTTGTTGAAAAAAGATAATGAAATTTTGCGTTTTATTGAAGCGTTACCTAATCCTCATTTTTATTTTTCGAGTCTTATACGAAAAAACTGAGATTAGCAATTGAAATAATTTTTAGCTGATAGAATTTTACAGCAAATTTGTGTCAATTTGGCATTTTGTTTCCGTCTGCATATTAAGTATGTAAATTTGGCTCTAGAAATCAACGTAATCGTTTTTCAAACTCATATGAAAATGAATTATGTAGTTACTTACTTCACCAACAATTATTATGAATTAATATTGATGCGGAAAGTTGTACATTCATCAACGTTAGCTGCTTGGTGTTCCATATTTTGCAGGAATTGCAAAATTGTTCTTCTTCCCTCCAACAACTTGTTGGTTTGGTGCAGGATTACTTATAAATTTTCAAACCCCCACCCTTCTGTTCATGAGAATGCTGCTGGGTCCAAGCCCCATTTGGGCATATAAATCTTCGACTGCACATATTGCAATTGAATATAATAAATTAGTAATGAAGTAATGATACTACTAATGACCAGTAAAAAATTATGTAGGTGCATCACAGGAAAGTCGCACACATGAAATCCAACACCACTTAAGTTTGTATCACCCTCATGTGTCTATTTTTGACACATATTGCACTGTAATCATTTCTCTCTATATGTTGATACCCACGAATTGCAAAGAGAGTACAATGATGGGTGATATTGTTGAGGTTGTTATGGGCTTGTTGGTCATTCCAGAAAGCGGAACATCATCAAAATACTTACAATTTTTTTCACGTTTCTAGCAACTTTCCCGACTGTTTTGAATTTTTCTCTACTACCTTTGATTTTTATTCTGGATGATTTTGACGGTTTTCAACCTTCAGTATTATTTCATTTTTTTATTTTGTCCACATGTGTGTTGGTATTTCTATAGTTTGTGATCACGTGCAAAAAGCAAATGCAAAAACGTTCTTGCAATCAGCGAATAGCTGCGGTGACATTTTTTTTGGGCGTAGATTTGGTTGTTCGAGACAACAGACTTCAATTTGTTTGAAATGATGTCATCATTATCGAGTTGAGCAAAATGAGTTTGACATAAAGGGTCCTGGAAAACCGAGAAAAGTTACGTGAACTTGATTCCTTGAAAATTTTGGACTTCGTTAACAATGCAGAAATTATCACCCTGACTGTCAACAGGATTGACGTTGAGCTAGGGCTCACACCCGATGGTGCGAAGCCCTAAAGCTGAATGATGCTGTCATCTGTAGTTGGCGGACCGGCAGATCCGATGGTTTTTATCTTTTCAGTCTTCAGACGTCATCAGAGTTGTCCCGCAGCTGAATGGCTGTAGGGTTACTATGGCAGGTCAGTCTATGTTCGTGCTTCTCGGCAGATCTCCGAATCTCTGCCTATAGTATCCTCGAATCATTAATTTTACTTGCAAAAGTTAATTTATGTATACCTACTCATATACTGATGTACTTACTCTGCGCCCTTTTGGTCGTGGAGACGATGTTAGGATCGTTTTTGAGTTCGTGTTTGTTGTACTACGAGCACTCTGAGCGAGTCGTATGGTGTCTTACGAGGCGTATACGTGATACCCTGGCCGGTGACTGCCTCGTTGCCTCGTTCGCAAATCAGATAAGCATGCCATGATTTGCTCATCGTTGAACAAGTTATTGCAAGATATTGTATAGCGGCTGCCATGGTATAATCGATATCCGTGTGAACCGCCCGAGCAGTCTAGAAAATAATATATTCTAAAATTGATTTTTTTGTTGTGGCAGTGTATTCGAGGTCCTGCGAATCGTCAGAGATACTGGAAATCACTTTTTTTCTCTGAAAAAAAAGGGGAAAAAACACAAAATTTTACCAAATTGATCTATATAAATGAAATTTGGGATATATCCTATTTTCGACCTGCCAAATCGATTAGAAACTGTTTAAAACCATTTTGAGCAGTTCTGCAGCCTTCAGCAGATTTTCGAAAATTGAAATTTCCACAAAATTTCATCAAAAGCAGTTGGAAAGCTAAAATTCAATCTGTAAACTGATTTCGATACCCTGGGGAATGAACTGCAAGTAGATTTCAGGTCGTTTGGAAGTCTCCAGCAGATATTTCAATGCTCGACATTTCCATAACAATTTACCTAACAGAGTTGGAAATCCAAAATTCACTTCGAAAATTCCAAGATCCTCCAACAAATTTTAGAAACTTGAAATTTCATTTAAAAAAACAGTTGGAAAGCTATTAAAAATCACTCTGTGAACTAATTTCAATACGCGATGAAGTCGACTATCTTTCATCAGGTCTACTTGGTACTTCCTGTAAAAGATTACAAAAAAAAAAAAAAAAAAAAAAAATTGAAAAGGTGCAAAAGTTTTACAATTTAAAAGGATTCAAAACATGGCCTTACATTTTCGGAGTCCGAAGACAATATTATTATCGCGTTGATGTTTCTATTTCCTGACATAGTTATATACTCGTATGTATGTAGAATGCGGCAGCGTGACTGCCATTGTATCGCGTTACAGGTTGCAATGATTACATACAATAATTCCATTAAATATGTGCATTTAGAGTCCAATTTTTAGTTTTATTCATGGGAGCTGAGGTATTCCTCCAGGGTATAAAAAACCTTAATTATCACCCCAATCTTTGAGTGAATTTTTGATTTTTTTTTGCAGTTGGCTGGTCATATGAAATTTTACCAAACAGAGATTCCTCATTTTTGACACTATTCTGAGGCGGATCACAGGCAGTTTCAATCCGTTTTGGAGCCTCCAGCAGATTTTTAGAAACTTCTGTTTTTCAAAAAATACCACAAAGTCTATCTGAATTAACTTTCGGTCTTACAAGTACTCGTACATTTGATAAAATTGCAAGTTTCAAAAATTTACTGGGGCTCCAGTAATTTCCAAAAACTCGCTGAAGGCTGCAAAACGACTTAAAATCTAGTTACTTGCAGTCGACATCATAGCATATTAAAATTATTTTACAGAATGCATTTCGGCTTTTCAACTCCATTAAGTTTCAAAAATCTACTGGAAGCTGAGGCTCTTAAGAAGTTTCAAAAGGTTGCTGGTGGCCACAAAATGGCTCAAATCCAACAGCAGTCGACTGAATAGCGTGTTTAAATTGGATTTCAGCGTGAATTTCTTCTTCCCATGTTCATTTGAAGAAATTTTGTGGGAATTCCAAGTTTCCAAAATGTGCTGGAGGCCCCAGAACTGCTCAAAACGGTTTGAAATGGTTTCCAATCGTTTTAGCAGGTTGAAAATAGGGTATATCCCAAATTTCAGCTTGATAGCTCAATTTGGTAAAATTTCGATTTTTTTTCATTTTTGGCCTAAATTTGATTTTTAAAAATTCATCTAATCTCGAAAAATATAAATTTCAACTTAACTGGCCATGCACTGATGAAATTAGGACACGCTCCTTCGGCTCATTTTCAACTTGATTCTCAAAAATTTTATACACCTGCTGTTAACAATGCAGAGATTATTACCGATCATTTGTCGAACATTCTGTAAAGCTTGTGGGTATTATTGCTTGTTGAATTAGCCCGCGTAGAAACGTCTGTGTGTACATGAAGTGCACTTCATTTTCAATTACTTACTTACTGTTGGTACCGAATACACGTAAGCTTTAAAAAGCATTTACTAGAATTTATTGCACCGCTCCTTGGTATATGGAGAAATTCTCAAATACACTACTGTACCAGCTCACGTGTATTCTGTGTATAACTTTTAAAAGCCACCATCAACTCCATAAACAAAGCCGCGCGACGAACGACAATCGGGCGCGATGAAAATGGTCTTCATCGTTTGCTAATATAGAGAGTAATAGGAGTACGAACGTACAGTACACGAAAAGCAAATATTAAACGTTAATAGCGCGCGACTGCGGATCTAAATAAACAATTTTCATAGCTGTACGAAATAAGTTGAAATAATAACAACAACAGTCACCATACCTAACCTAACAATGGAGCAGCGATAGCGAACGCGTTTTAAAGTTTTGAGTGGAAGTATAACTTGGAACGAAGAAGAAAAACGTCTCGCGTTTGCCAAAACACCACCGAGGCGACCTTTTCTTTTCCTCAAAACTACACTGAAACGTGTACCCGGTACTGTTGGTTTATTTAAATGCATCGGAAAACGATAATTGAAAACCGATGTCAACGTCGTCAGCTAATTCCAAAGGGTATAAGACCGAAACGCTATACCAATAAGCTCGCAACTTATTGAAACTTTACGTTGGAATGGTTTCCATTTTGTCGAGCTTTTCGATCAAATTTTTTTCTCGTTTTCCCTTCGGTATGAGTTGAATTTTTTGACCGAGTATTTGACATTCTACATACGTGAGCGTTGTGTAGCTGATTTACTTAGTTATTGGTCGTATGTTTGGAAGTTTTTCACGTACGAGTCGGGAATTCTTTGTGTTATTGGCTAATAACTAAACTTACTTACCAGCAGGGAAAAATGCACATGTTCCAAATTCTTAGTAGATTCAAGTTTTTTGCTCATCTCCCTTCAATTCAATTAGGTATAGCAACAGCTTTTCGCATTTCATAATTAGATATTCATACAACCCTCAACACCGGGTAAGCTAATCTTTTCGAAACACCCTATACACCACTCCAATTCTGATTAGCGAAAAAGTGAAAAAAAAATGAAAAAAAGCCATCTCGAAAGGAAATACACTGAAGATCATCTCTCGAGTCATGCTATAGTAATCGTGTTGTGACGCTTTTCTTCGTCTATCCGCCCATCCGCGGCCAAAATATCATTAATCAGGCTCAATCGTGATGTAACATCGCCGGGCAAATTTTCGTTACTGGTTCCTCATCCATCTCATCGTCGACTCGGCATCCCTTATATATTTTAGTTAGTCGTCGAGCCTCATCTTCTCGCGACCCGACCCGATAATAAAATACGCAAAATCTAACAACGCACAGCACGACTCGACTCGACTCACCCTGTTTTACTCTTCATTTTAATTAATGATCCGGTATGCTCGCTTTTTAATAAACCCACTTGGAATAATCTTGACTTTTGTCACGCGTCTTGGTTTTACTTCTCGTATTTATAATAATTTAATCTCGCGAATTCGTCCGATTGTACGAGCGGGGGAGCGGTAGCAGCGGTGGTGTTTTTTTTCTCTCCGACTCTTGTTTCCTCAGATTGCGCGCTACCGCGTCGACGACCCTCTTTATCAAATCTCAACGAATAAGATTAATTTCTCTTATTTCGCGAAATTAATCGCCTCAAAATTCGCCATCATTAATTCGATACGCGGTGGTGAATACGCAGCACGCTCGGTTCCTCGCCGATTCCATCATTAAGTTTTTTAAAAATCGTGTACTTGGGTATTTGAAGGAAAAAAAATTGTGAAATGCGATTAAGCGCGTGAGATGTTTATGTAATTCAGTTTTCTATATTTTGATTTGGTCAGTACTGTCCTTAAAAATCGGACACAATAACAGGATACAAATCCGGTAAAACGGACATATACCCATTATGTAGTGAAAGAGATACCAACGAATGTTGATATTTTCTCTATAATTGAAGTAATTAATGTACATACTTGCAGTTAATTTGTTTTATTATTTACGTATGTATTTCTGTTCCTCAATACATCTAAATTCGTCCTATGATAATACTAATTTCTTGGTCCCTCACCCAGAGGAGATATTAAGGAGTAAATACCCATTTACAAGTTATTATTAATTCTGGCTCATACTTAAGTGTGAGAGGAGGGAATAGTGGTTAGAACTAGTGTCGAAAGAGAGATGTTATACCAATTTATATCAAGTAATCAGATCAAAAGACCTTACCCAACGTGTTTACCTAAGGACCAAGTAAATGGATGTCACCAAGAATCGTCATTCCCACACTCACCGATGTAATAATTGAAAACACGACGCGTAACGTGCAAACCAATTTAATTCAACGAATATATTCAAAATTAACCGAGGATTAGCATATTTTCCGATGATCACTTGTCGCGAGTTACGATGTATTCGCGTCACAAGACGATAAAGTAATGAAGATGAATTGTTCGAACTCTGTACAAGTACATCGTTCTTCCACCCGAGGGGAAAAGAGAGAGAAACACAGCTAGATACACTAGCTGTGTGGCCATATTCCTGCCTATAACATATGCCCCTTCTGATCCTGTCACCAGCACTCCGAAGAGCACTGGAGACAAGAACAGAACAAGACATAGCCATAAACCGGAACAGGCCACACCACTACCCTGCCCCTTCTGTTTTTGGGTCTTTTGATCGTAGGAATTAAAAAAATTCTTGTAAATTTTTGCCCACTGACATAAAGTTTTCCATATCTGGATGAATGTGAATTTTCCTAATAATTTTTAGATTCCCAGTGGTTCGAAAGAATTCGACAATGGTAACTCATTTGCCATTTTTTTAGACCATCGGAAAGATACGCCAATTTCGATCAACTTGTCTGCACATGATATAAATACAAGTTATGCACATGATAGAAATATAAACAATAACAACAATAATCAAAAAATTCACATGGAAAAATAGGAACATCATACATAATAAATAGAAATTGAGACTACATAATCTTTCCCTACATCTTTCAATTACATAGGGTTGTAGAAAAAAATTTCTCTTTGTTTACACAACAATCGTGATAAATATGTGACAATTTTACAATATTTACAAGTCAAAAATCGATGTTGTTTTTACAATTTGTCGTATAAAAGGATACCATTCGTTTCGTCGAAATATCATCACCATAAATTCGTCGTTTTACGCGTCGTTGGACCATCATTTCGCCGAATCAATCGTGTATCTTTGGACTTCGTCGACTTTTTTATCGTTGGATTTGTTGGAAAAAATATTACAATAGCCTTATGGGCACATATCAATTTTTTATACGATGATGTTTTATTATGCATAATGGATGCAAAAAATACATAAATATAGTACGTGATATTTCTTGACTAACTGTTGATGATGAGATCGACACCTATGGTATGAGTCATTAGTTGTTTTTAGACTAATTTTTTGATAATTACCAAAGTGAAGAGTTTGGTCAAAATTCTCTTCATTATGTCGCTGATTTTGGATAAAAGATCCCTCGAATAATCGAAATTTGAGCATGCAGCGATTTATAGTGAACACTGTTTCCTATCTTTGGCAGTTTTTTCGGCCTCTTTTTTCGCAAAGTATTAGAGTACCTATCTATCTAATGCTGACAATTAATCTAATTAGACAGTAAGATGATATCTTCTGGCGATTAATTAATAAATGATGATGAAACGAAAAAAGTATTTGACATTTGTCAATAAAATATGAGTATGATGAGCAAAATTTTTGACCTATCAAGAATGATGACGATAAACATGGAAAAATATAGGCACAAATAGGTAAATAAATACATAGAAAATATAACACATAAATAAACGATGTTCACTTGGTGATAATAAACAAATATGCAATCATTTTATCGAATAATTATTGTTGAATAAAGAGTCATGATTGTGGGTAAATGATGACAAATCGATAAAAGTAAAAGAAAATAAATTTACTGGTCCCCCCAAATGGTTTTCTATTCTGGTACTAGGGGGTCCTGGTAAATGCAGGAATGAGACTAATAATTATTTATTCTAATATTGTTAAAGAACATAATACTTTGTAGTAATCTTTATCTTCGTTTTTCAGCTTGATGTGAGTTTGAAGCATTCGATCGCTTTAGAAATGATTTCATTAATCGACGGTCAGCAAAGTATGGAATCAGCCCAAGTAACACTTCAAGATGGAAGCTCTGGGATAAAGCCAGGATGTTGGCACGGTTTTCAGTAGGCTCTTGGCGGTCAATTGTGGTTTCGATTTCATGTAGATAGATTACTCGACGAGATTTGCTGAGGAGAACAACTGTATAGCGAAGCCATGCACGGTAATCGTGACATAATTGAGTAGTGTTATTCGTATCTACTGATCGGCGGTAGAATCATTATTTTGCAAACGTTAGTTTTTAATATGAATTCCAGGAGCTTCACAATGTGATCGCCTGATGATAGAATAGTTGCCTATACATCACGCTGTATGGCGCAGTAATTTCAAATGTATGATAGGTTGCACATCGTTTTCGCGTTATTAGTAAAGAGAATTGGCCTTTGGGAATCTAAGTACTTAGGTACTGATGAACTTGAGTTATTTTTCAATTCGAAATTCAATCGGTATATTTTTCAATTTCCATTTTTGAATAATACAGTCCTATTAAATGAAAATCGCGATCGGGTGGTGAACTCGTCGGCGGATAGCTAGAGAGTTCTAATAAGTCGCTGATAGATTCGTTTTCGTAATCAAAGCTGCTATCTGCAGTCTTTTCACATGGCGGCTTCTTCGCGGGCATTTTTGTGATTTTTTCGTACTTCCCTCTCTGAAGGTCGGATTTTTAACTGCGCATCGCAATTTCATCGAGCTTATTCCTCTGACGAATTGGAAAATATAAGAAAATACCGCTTTCCGATTCAAAAAAAGCCAAGGAATTGGATAACGCAAAGGGCACTCTGAGGCAAAATAGGTAAAACGCCCATGCTCGGATTTTTGAAATTTATAAGATGTAACTTTGCTGGGTACCTTTAAAAAAGTGGTTGAATCACAACAAATTTCCCCTACTGCATCCTCTTGCGTTGCGCTTACTGTACTTATATGTTGGAAAAAATCAGTTTCTCGATGAATGACCATTAAAATTTTCGTAATTTTAATAGCGTTGTAATTCGAAATTTTTCAGCATTACAAAGCAAGTGGTAAATTATTTTGCACTGATTGAATTACGTTTCGAAGAGTACCATAACGAAGTTATAAGCCGAACTGCCGAAGTGTTATAACGAGGTTTCACTGCACCTGGTTATAAACGTTCTTATTTTTTCTTATTCCTGTATTACTCGAAAATAAATATTAAAATTTAGAGAACAAGTACCGTTTTCGTTTTCTTGCACATCCACTGCTGGTCCCTGTTCCGCTTCCGCCGCTGAAAAAGAGTATAGTGAAATTTGCATTTTTTTATTCGTATACCAAAGTAATTGCTTAAAACGAAGAAAACTTACGCTGATCTAAATTCAGGAATTGGGCTACGGTTCGGTTCCCTGCTTGAAGCTGTTCCATTGCCGCAAAAATCGCTCGGTTATTTCTCACGTTGTGACGACGCCTCATTTCGGGGTTTGCCATAAAATTGTCATACAGATGGCTGTACTCAGCCTCGATGCTCTTGAGACGGTCTGGAATATTAAAGTGCGATTTGTTTTTAAATTTTTTTCTTATTATTATTATTATTATTACAATATTAATAGCACTCATGCAAGTATATTTTTGGAAGAAAAAAAATTTCGTGTGCTCAAATTAGGTTCGGAGATATGGCGATTTCAAATTTCATTTTCCATTCAGGAATTGGGCTACGGTTCGGTTCCCTGCTTAAAGCTGTTCCACTGCCGCAAAAATCGCTCGGTTATTTCTCACGTACTCAGCGTTGTGACGACGCCTCATTTCGGGGTTTGCCATAAAATTGTCATACAGATGGCTGTACTCAGCCTCGATGCTCTTGAGACGGTCTGGAATATTAAAGTGCGATTTGTTTTTAAATTTTTTTCTTATTATTACATATTATTATTATTATTATTACAATATTAATAGCACTCATGCAGGTATATTTTTGGAAGAAAAAAAATTTCGTGTGCTCGAATTAGGTTCGGAGATATGGCGATTTCAAATTTAATTTTACTAATATCTCCCCCCTGGGAGGCCAAAAAATTTTGAAAAAAATTCACGTGGGCCAGACTAATGTCTCCTTCATATATTTTGAGTGACTTAAAAAATTTTTGTTCAAAACTCATTGAAGTTCAACTTTTTTAAAAGGTACTCAACAATGTTTCTTCAGAATTTCAAAAATTCGAAGAGAGGAGTATTTCATGTATTTTATTTGGGAGTAACTAATACCCTTTCAAAGCTTCATCATATTTTTTGTTAAGGGTTGTGTGCGACTTCATGACGCCCATTGTTTTACTATTTTCTACTTGAAAAACTCTCCAAGAATTGGATTGCCACAAACCCAAAATCTTCCGTCTTTTCTTCTTGTTATGACTTTAAAATTGGGTAACATAAACGACCCAGCCTGCATTAGACAAAAAGCAATAATTGTTCTCTTCAAAATCCGCATTGAAAGCAAGGAAGAGATATCGCTATGCACGTGTTTGATCGTTGTAGTCGGTATTTAATGCCAAATGAATCCATACCTGAGAAAAATAAATCGTCTGGTTGTAAAAAATTGTGAAATGTTACAACGCATTCAACATTTTTCAATTCAAAGGGGGAAAAGGTTGGTAATAAAACAGAAAAAAAAACATTGTTTGTTGAAAAGTACACGGACTACAGCTTTGGAACATTCTCTTATGTTCATCGTGTCAGTGATGGCCCATCACCCACTATTCGTTTTTTTCCTACCCTAAAGCTAAAAATTCTGCCAGTAACCTCGCACCACTATTCGGCAACATTGTACCTGTTTAAATAATGAAATGAGAGCTATCATTGCTGAAATGTACCTATGTACGACACGAGAGATGACTACCTTGCATTAACATAACACAATAATATAATATGTATACTTAAAATGGTTTAGCGGCTTCAATCCAACCATTTTCTCGGCTGATATCATTCCGGTGCGGTACAAACCTAGCAAATCATCGGGCATCTCGAACTCTGGAAAAATACATATTACTTCTTATTATCAGTTACATTTTTGGGATCTTTCTTCTGGGGTGGCTTATTCTTCCGATCTTTCTGGCCTTGATAACCCTTTCCTTTCTTTTTCCAAAACGGCTTCGTGGGCTTTCGTCTATCCATCTGCCAATTTTTCTTAGAATTATAGCCTCTATCATTACGATAGTTTCTATTATTCCTAGAATATTGGTTCGGGCGGCGATTGCGATAATTGTTTCTCAGACAGAAACTCGGATTTTGGGGCGGAAAGGTTTGCGATTATTTTGGTGATGTTTACCTGAACGGTAGTCCCAGTATTCATTCGGACATTCTTTACTCCGGTGGCCCCATTCTCCACATTTGAAACAGCGCGGACCTTTATCCCAGTCAGGACACTCCTATACGTAATGGTATGGGCTGCTACAGTTATAGCAGTTATGAGGCGGCGGTCGGGGTACTGATGCGGCATTCGGTGGTGGAGGCGGTCGGGGGTTTGGGTTCCGGTGATATGCAATATTTGCCTCTTCAGGTTTACGATACTTCTCCGACTCTTCCTGCAACAACAGAATTTTTAAATCAGGTATTGTAGGTTGATTGGATTCGACTTTGAGTCATAAAACAAACACAACATATATAACAATGCATCGGGGGGGGGGGGGTGTATGAAGATCAAACTTGTAGTTGAGAGTTTCAATTTCTTCTTTGTTCAGATTTACATAAGCACGTATTGCTTTTTTAAAGCCCACTTTTACAAAGTTGGTAGGTATTTGGTAGTGGGTATTTCTACGTAGATCTACATGCAGATTTATTAAAAAAAATTATGATAACATATTCGTTGTGTATTTTCCCAATGGCTATGAAATTAGATGGATAAGTAATGGCAAAAACCTGATGATACTGAATAGTCTGATGTTAAAAGAAGCAAACTTTTTAGCTTCGTAATGCTACATAGTTAACTTCATTGCTTCGTACCTGGTGGTGTTGTTTTTTTTAAACAAAATACCTCTCTCAGGTACGAAGGAAACGTCAATAGATTCAGTAGTGGTTGTTTTCGTGTCTAGGGGTGGGTGACCCAAGGTGAAGGACGAAGAAGCGATATCGCATTTCTAAAGATAGGAAACTAAGTAGTCCAGTACTATACACTGATGTTTGCTGTGACACTGGCGGCCACGACTGTACAAACGTGTGGTTCTTTGTGTGTACGAGTATACGTAGAAAACGTCTCTTGTCATTTCAATATAAATGAATTCGCTTTTAAGAAATTTTTTCAAACAGTTTGCAAAAAATGTATAGGTACCTACCTACACATTTTCTACAAATTTAGTGAAAATCTTCTTCTTGCACCAACAGCATTCGTTCCCTTCATATTTTCGTTTGCGTAATTCTACAGTCTAGAACACTCTGGGTATTGAAACTGGATACCAGTCGTAATTTTAAAATACTTTTCAAATAATACTATTAAGCACAAAAACTTTCAAGCACACAAACTTAGTAGAATATTGCAAAATTCAGTCACAAGATTACTCGGATTGATTGTTCAGACATTTGCTCACACAAGTGGATCGTTTCATTGGGTATTTTGCAGGTCCGGATTTGGCTACATATTTCCTTTATCTTTATTATGATGAAATATTAACCATCCAGCCTGTGGATTTCGGGGAATTTATCGTGCATCGGCGACAGTGCTTATAACATTGTTGATCCGATCATTTGCAGATAATTACCTAATCTGTTTTACTTCATTTCTCCTACACTGCCTTTATATGCAGGTGTAGGTTTTCAGAGTCAATAATATTGACTATCTTGGTCATTTTCAGGAGAGATTTTAGCAATGTTTAATTTTTCCATGAAAATCTCGCTTTTATTCTTGAAGGATGTTCAGGGGTCGATGGTATTTTTAGGTCCAACAGCCATGAACCCCGTCCCTTTTGATTGTCGGCTTTGGTTTCCGGCATCTATTTTACCATAAACAAAGGAAAAAGGAGAGGGGGGCAAAGGCATTAATATCGTCATTACGTATGACGTGGTTTTAATTTAGGGGTTTTTATGGTCCCAATAAAACTTTTTTTTTGTAGTCATTTCAAATTTGAAAACGATTCATGATTGAATCTTCATAAAGGGTATTACATTTCAATACATTAATTCAATATGGAGATCGGAACGGAGTCACGCTTTAGAATAAGAGTATTAAGAGGTATTTTGAAATTTACCCATGGAAGTTTATGGTCGAAAATCCTTTGTCGTTTTTGACATAAGCTGTGGAAATTTACCTATGTTGTCGTGTAAAGGTTGAAAGTGCAAAATAAAAGATATTTTCTCGATTTTTTCCGCCTAAAGTCTTGAAATTTGCTCGAACAAAAAGTCTAACTAGGTACACCATCAACTCGCAATTGGACTGAATTCTGTATTTTTTTTTCCATGTTTAATTGCATCACGGCAAATAACATACCCAAAAAAAACATTTAGAGTTGATTCCATCATTATTGTAATACAGCTCACTGAATTGGGAAAATGCCACACAATGCAGTGTGTTACACGATAGGAAGTGATTGCCACTTTTTTTACGGTACGTATTCGAACGTATTTCTCAAAACAGTGTTCCGCAGGTGTGCTGCACATAATGAACCATCCAAGTTTTCTAAGGCCTTCACCAGGTTCTTACCTTGGTCCGTTACAAGATGAAATCTGTGCAATTTTGATTCAAAATTTTGAAATTGTGTTTGCCCCTTCAATTTTGAAGATAGGCAATTTGTCATGATAACATTTTTTTTGTTCGTTCATTCGAGCACTGTGAGTTATTGAAGTCATTTTAATGAAGCAAGCATTTTCTGACTATCTGTAAACTGGAGAATTTTCGTTATTTTTTTTTGGCAAAAATGTACCAATTTTGAAAAATTTTCCAGATATGAGAAATATTTGGATCATTCAAGTGAGTTCATCAACTAGGACTATTCGAGTGGACGAACAAAAAAAGGTATGATGACAAATTGCCTGTATTCAAAATTGAAGGGGCAAGCAGATTGGAAAATTCAAAGTTTTCAAAATCTTGAGCACGACAAATTAGCTAATTTTTGAATCAATTTTCATGGCGTTTAGTCATGGGACATGAATTGTTTAATGAATAAAATGGTACTTTCGAGATTTTTACTGTTCTTGAAAACTCTGGTGTGATTTAGCATTTATTTCCTTCAGACGATTTACTTTTTGCTTTTCTAACACATTTACTTGGGTAGCTGATCGCACGCGAAATGATAAGCTAGAAATTTAACATCAATCGATAAGGAATTTCATTGTCTCCAATTTGAGACTACACAGTGTTGCCATAAATACTGCCATCTCAACTTGGAGCGCGTGTAACGCAAAAACCGAATTTTAAAACATAAAAGCGATTATACGAGTAAATTCGAAAAGTAGATGAAAAAAGCTACAAATTGACTGTACTTCGCTGTGACATGACTGCAACGATATGGCAGGGGAAGGAATTGAACAAAACAGGAAAGGCAGATAAAATAGGACCCAAGTACGCCAAAAGTCGAAAAAAATTGACCAGAAAATTTTTTTTGAAATTTTTATTGGCGCATCAACTTTTTTCACTAAAGTAATAATTTTGTGATGTGAGATCACCAAGTTACTATTTTAGTAAAAAAAAAATTGGTACACATGAGAGAATTTCAAAAAAATTTCCATTGCCCGTTTTTTTGGGTGGGGTTTTTGCGTACATGAATCTTCGATTATTTTATGTGCCATTCCTGTTTTGTCAAGCTCATTGACCAGCAAGTTGCAGCAAAGCACAGTCGAATTGCAGCTTTTTTTCATCTACTTTCCGAATATACATACAATCATTACTTACGTTTTTAAAGTTTCTTTTTTGTGTTACAAGCGTTTGAAGTAGCGTTAGTATTCATGGCAAGACTGTGTACACCCAAAACCCCTATAAAATTTCATTCCTAGAAATGGGGCCCAAATTTGATTTGGTCCAGGCCTGCATTGACTCTTCTTGATTTTAATACATAATAGGTAGGTACACTGATATGAAAAAATTTGAAATAAAATTAATCCTTCATATTTTTTGCGCTACAAACCATTCAACATTTCAAAAATTCTCGTAAATACCTAGTTATAGGTAATTTAGGTTACTGACGATGAAAAAAATAATCGTCTTTTGTTCGTAACAAATTTTATTTCAACCTCTTTTCAAGTTTGAAGCAAAATTTGGAAAATCGAATGTCTGTTGGATCATGTATATTACAGATGAAAATTTTAGTAATTTTTATCCAGCAGTTTAGCCATGATGTTATGATGACGATTTTAAACCACTCTTTAACTCACATAATTTATAAAGAAGATACCTTACCTACCTAGTCATTTTTCCACATATTCAATTCTTCTGCACAAGTGGGGTTATGTTGGTCCGTTATTTTCTTTCTTTTAAAATGCCTGAGCGTTATAACTCCTTCCACGACGCTACCTGGCAATAATTCGACCATGCCTGTAAGGTTAGCACTTCTGCGTAGCTTCATGGTATGAGCTTAAACACTCAGGCATTTTAAAGGAGTAAAATGGCTAACCAACATGATATACGCTTGTAAGTGCACTAATCTGAAGAAATCGAAGTTGATTTCTTTAGACTTCGTTCTCAGTGAACCCGATATTTGTATCAGTAGTATCATCGATGGCACTGACATCACTACTTTCAATAGATACTAAAAATACCTAGGTATGTGTTTTTCCTTTTTTCCACGCACATCTACATTCGACGAGTATATGTGATAGGTAATGTTCCTTTTGTCCAAATGAGGAAATGACCATGGTATAGCATTTTTATATTCGGCCTTTCAAGTCCTATACCACCTACCTAGATACATATGTCTTTTTCTCTGTGTTTGTTTCTCCAACTACTTACTCTCTTTGCTTCTCTTCATGACCCATTTTTCATGTACCTATTGTTGTTGTCTTATGGCTTCTTCCGTTTTCTCTTAAAGACCTTTTAATAATGACCCTGTTTTTTTTTTCATGGCCAACATTTCAATGTACATTATCGTGTTTTTTCCGTCTTTCCGGTCTGTGAATATAGTACGGCACTCGAAATTTAGTATTTCTTTTTTGCCAAATTTACTGAAACATACCAGAGGTAGGTACACCTACACTACGTACCTACTTTTTTCATTTTTTGATTCACATTTTGAAAATTTCCACCGCGTATTTCAAAATTGTGATATTTTCTTACTTTTCGCCAGGTTTTTTTTGTAAATAGAAAAATTTTGACCTGAAAATTAATTTTTCTTGAGCATTTGATTAATTTCAACTCCCTCCTCAATTTGAAACGGTTGACATAAATTTCCTTCTGAAAATCTATTTATTTACCAAAATTGCTGAAACGTAGTATTTTCCTTTTTCGATTCTCATTTTTAATTCTTCCGCTTTACTAAAAATACGAGGGTCGTGTGAGAAGTTCCGCGCCTCTCAATGAAAAACGCATATTTTTACAAAAACTTGAGCTTTATTTCTCGACATAGTCTCCATTTAGGGACACACACTTGGTCCGACGCTCCGAAATTTTCTTAATACCTATTCTCTAAATTTGAAGCAGTGAATGCAGTCACGACATTTTGCCTTCTTAAAAGCAGTGGTTTTTTACTGCAAAACAGTAAAAAAATACTGAATCGGCCAGTCAACATTTTTTTTTACTGACCAATTCAGTAGATTTTCTACTGGTAAGCAGTAAAAAACCACTGCTTTTAAAAAGACAAAATGTCGTTACTGCTAAGCAGTGAATTTAGAGAGTACAGAATACGAGTTTTCGTCGAGGTCCTTAAAATACTCATCCACAGCAGCGATCACTTCTTCGTTATTTGAATATTTCTGTCCTCTGAGCCATTTTTTCACGTTTGGGAACAGATAATAGTCGCAGGGGGCTAAATCTGGCGAATAGGGCGAATGAGGTAGCAATTCGAAGCGTACTTCATGGATTTTGGACATCGCGACTGCAGAGGCGTGAACTTAAGAATCGAATAATTTAAAAAAAATGCGTTTTAGCAATTTTGGTGAAAAAGTACATAGATTTTTGGAAGGAAATTTTTCCTGCTTTTTCCCGATTCTCATTTAGGTCATTTTTAAAGTAAACGCCATCTTTTGCTTGAATTCGTACACATCCCTCTCGTTCAAATAATCGCCATCTTCTTGAAATATGAGAGTGGAGAACATCCCTCTCGTTCAAATAATCGCCATCTTCTTGAAATATGAGAGTGGAGAAACTTGCGAGTATGAAAAATTTATACAAATGAAATGAAATTTAATTTTAAAAAATGAATGAAAATAATAAAAAAAATAATTATTTATTTACATAAATCAATGATGAATTAGCAATTTATCTTCTAGACTTCTCCGCCAGTTGTTGTACATTACTGTGCGGTTTCTAAACTTTCTCGACCCTTTGGAGGCGTAGCTCGTATGTTGCGGTACAAGTAGGATGCGTTTGGCTCCTTTCTTGATTAGCAGTGTAATGATCTGTCTTGTATTGTTAATCGCATGTAGGAGATTTTTCTCGCGTCGAAGATCATGTGCTCCCGTGAATAGAATGATTCCTTCTGGTACTATTTTCAACAATCGATCGATATGTCCTTTCAAGTTGGGTGTTGACAACATGGCTCCTACGAATAAACTTTTTTCGCAAGCGTTTCTTTCATCAGTATTGCCTGCCACCGTGTCTTTGATTGCGCCATAGACAAGACTATCACCCAGCTAAGTTTTCCAACGAGTCTTGATTCAGTTTGTGTGTCATTAAAAAAGAAATGTAACTTTTTTAAAAATCGTTAAAGAGTGATTTCAACGAATTAATTGACATAAAGATTCCAGTCAGGAAGATCTGCAATCCTTTTTTCCCAATACATCTCATATTCTTCACCATGTTGAACATTCTGTTCAAACGAATCATCACCATATTGATCGATAACTCCTACAGGAAATACATTCTACGCCATACGTAAATAAGTAATGTTTAAGCCACCCTACGAGTAGTACTCCTAATTTGAAATTATTGCTAATTTCAGTCACACATTTTATAGCTTATCAAAAAAGCATCTACCAATGTGACTAAGGACATTAGCGAAACATTTTGAAACCATCTAAAACGGGTTCATTGACTCATTTACCATCAGAATAGTCCATCAACCGCAAAAAATAACGAATTTATCTTACCTCTTTCCAGGAGCGCCGCAATTCGATTTTTTGTCGGTTTATTTTTATCTCGTGCTTAAAACTAATATTATCACAGCCATGTATTATTTTCGATTTATTTTAACAGTTTTTCGAGCAACTTCCTCCGGGACAAGCTGAATATCGATTTGTGGCGGTGGTGGCGTGATTTTCACCCATTTCGATGAGATAAACGAGTGGGTCCGGTTTACAATTGTGATCGTATTCACTTTTATTTTGGTTGGTCGAACAATCTGCACCGCACGGAGATCTTCGGCTGTGAACAGAAGAAACAACACACAAAGGTGAATCGATATATCCTCAAGATTTTCTGCAATTCAATTTCAACTTCAATCCGCTGATTTTGTAACATTGAACAAATCCGGATAATTTTACCGAATCATCAACGTTCCTTGAAAGTGAAATTTTTTAATAGCGAAAGTAAACCTAAACTTATGTGGGTTGGCGTATTGTTTTATCAGCGCCCACGTTTCTTTAGTGTTTTTAGTAGCTATTATTATCACAATGTGTAAACACGAATAAAGGGGTACCTCCTGACTTCTCTGACATCTTGATCCGAGAACAATTATCAACCATTGTTTTGGGAAACGAAATTCTGTTGCCATATCACTTCATAGACATAATTCACTATTAGATTAGATAGCAACAGAACTCATTCACACATTAAATTGTGCATCCTTTTACATATGCAAGCAACAAAGGGTAAAAACCGTGCAATAGCCCTCGGCACGATTATAAAATAAAGACACATTGACCCAGTTTCTAAAAACGCGAAGAAAACTTTATTAGAAAAGGGTGATGGAGAACCCCAGCCATCTACACGCACCGTTGAGAATGTGAGTGGCTTGAGACGGGGTGTCAAAGACGACGACTACAAGTATAGCAGAGTCAGAGTCGTATACACATGAAGGTGCCTCGTCTTGCCTCGAATTATACACCATACTGTATACGCCATTTAGAGATACAAACGCGTAAAGGAAAGTGCACTGCACCGGCGAATACGTAACATTTTATCAAGACGACATCGAATGATTTAGTACGTTGTACGTATAAGAGAGAACTGCAGCCAGCTCCAGTTAGACACATTAAAAAGGGTGAATACTGTTGCGCGTATGGAAATGCGAAAACATTTAAATGGGACCTTTGATGAAGATGGTTGAACGCGTATCCCTTTAGAAACAAAAGGAACCGCCGCATACTGCCTCTTTGCCTTTGGCTTCGGCCTTCTGCATGCCCCCGCACAACTGGCGCGAAGCGGCCTCGTTTCCGTATATGAAATTTTCAAAAGGCGCGAAATAACAAAAGAAGAATTGCTATACGCGTACGACTCCGTTTTCTCTCGTTCCTTCTTGTCTTCTCTCACAGTTTCCTTTCTGTTTTTTCACCGACATCGGCGAAAGTCTTTATTTATTTAATGTTCTTCGCGTCTCACCTCATCTCGTACCCATTCCCCCCTCCCCCCTGTGTTAGGTTCTTTCAAAATGTCACTGGGATAGAATTATTGTTTCCAGCACATTGGAAAGGGATAAAATATACTATTAATCTCAATAAACGCTATTCCTTTTTCCGATTCGTCGACCCAAAAGTGAGTATAGGAAAAAATATAATTTTACCGAGTGCTTTTACTCTCGTCGCGACTTTCTGTATTTTTGTGTGAAATTCCTCGTGTAGGTGGTACCTATGTCCATTAGTTTTGAAAATTGAATTCATAGCTAGGGTATGATAATTTGACTATTGACCCAGTTTTTACAATTTTTTGGGCTCCTCTTTCCTCATGTGTATGAATTAGATGGACTCAATTTTTCTTCTTTTTCTTTTTGATATGAGACCTGAAAAATAGTTGGAAATACACGGTTTTTTTTCATATAAAAAAACAACATTGAGAGTGAATTTCCATACCCACTCGAATTCACGATATAGGTACGGTACACTCATATCACGTGTTTAAATAATATGTGAAACAGACAAGTGTTCCTTAATGAAATGGCCGCTACGCACATTGTGACCAACGATGCAAATTGAATGATAAGATCAATAGGTATTTAAAACGCACGAGTTCGAATGAACGATTGTAAAATGGACAGAGAAAGAGAGCCGAAGTTATATACAGAGCGAAAAAAAAAACCAACTCGAATAAAAACAATCACCCCGTAATGGTTTTCTCTTTGTTTTAATCACGTGGTTTCTCTGTCGCTCTGCTTGTAACCCCGATGATAATGATGATTTCCTTTTACCCTTATTTTTATTACCCTCTTATAATATGTAGTATGTAGAGCGTCATTACTAAAAATTCATACCCTTCGGTTATCGACGAATAATAAAGTTAAGTGAAACCGTAGATTTTACAGATAATAACCTATAATATAGTTCGCATCACGAACAAAATAAATTAGCTGGACTGCACCCTCCTCCCCTCCGCATTGCCAGTTTTCACTCGTCGATTCACTCCGGCTAGTCTGGATGTATGCCATGATGGTTTATGGAGTTTGTTTGGGTAAGCAAATGAAAAGCGTTCGAATTCGTTAATTTCAAATTTCCGCCACGAATGGTAATTAAATTTTCTGTATTGATGATGTTGTGTCTCTGGTTTCAGATGGTAAAACAGTTTTGCGCACAACAAAGTCCTGTCTACATATTGAATAGTCTAAGTTTCGCTTTTTGTCAAAAAATATCAACAAATCTCGCCTTTTGCCGAAATAGTTGAATGTGTAGTTTCTTTCTTGCGTAAAAATTACCACTTCGAAAAAAAATTCAAAAAGTCTTCATCCCTCTTTCTCGAAAAGAAAAAAATTACTTACCACTGAAGAATTTAACCACTGAGGAATTATAACACGCGATGAAATGAAGTTATTGAAAATAAAAGTGAAGCTACATATAAATTACATGAAATTATTTTCTCATTGATTTCAAACAATCAAAAATTGCAGATTTGTTAACTGTCAAAAAGTCCTGCTTTTTGCTGAAATGATCCAAATCTTGCTTTTTGATGTTGGCAAAAATTATCGAAAATTCTCACTTTTTAGTAAAATTGTCTCGCTCTTTTAATAAAAACTGTCGAAAAGTCGTGGAATTCGAAAAACATAGTCATGAAAATTTTGGTCAGACCTCCGACAGAAAAAATATGTCGACGTTAAACGCCTCGCTTTTTTGACTAAAATTGCGAAAATTAATAATTATAATTTGGTGAATAATTCCCTAAAATTACCGAATTCCGCGAAACTTGAAATTGTTCAAAACATATTGAAAATTTCCGTAGTTAGTAACAACAAAAATGCAATTCCCATAAACCAAGCATCATGTGCACTTACCCAAAACGCCCGTTTCACAGAATGAATTCTGAAGAAGGGGAGGGTCTTGCAGTAGTGATGCATTGAGCAATTTGTGATTCTTCTAATGTCAAATTGAAATTAAATTACTTACTAAGAGTAAAGAATTTTTTTTCACTACGGAGGGTTCGCTTCTTTAGATACCTACCGCAATTTTATAGTTTATACAAAATTATCTGAATTTTTTCTTCAATAGACTGATTGTGATACTATACAGGGTGTCCGGGGGTGGTTATGGTAAAAACTTCAGATTTGGATATAACCGGGTAGGAGTTGGGAAAAATGTAAGATCAACAAGTCGACTATTTTGAAAATTGAAGGGGCAAAATGATGTTTTCAAAATGTATGAGCCAAAATCCTATTTTGTGACCATGGGGGTTGGTAATACCTATTTTGAAAAATGAACAAAATCATCTACATATTATGATTTTTTGCCCAACTTGCAAATTGAAAGGGGCTATAAATGATTTTTATAATTTCAAAAAAATCGAGATGAAAAAAATAGACGCGAAAATGAATACTTTGTCAAAAAAATGAACAAATCTCGTTATGATACGCAATTTTTTTCTTACTCTGAAATTTTAAAAGTTTTTGAAGCTCAACAATTTTTGATTTGCTAAAATTGTAATTGAATTTTACAATGTTTGAGCTCCAAAAAAAAAATTAAATTTCGAAGCAAGATAAAATCTGATCATATGTAATAAAACTTGTTTATTTTTTGACGAAGTATTCATTTTCGCGTTTATTCTTTTCATCGCGATTTTGAAACTAAAAATCATTAGTAGCCTCTTCAATTTGCAAGTTAGGCAAAAAGTAATCATTACTTGAAGACCAAAAAAAAGGTGATCAAAATGTTTCATTTCAATATGTTACTCGAGTAGTTTTTGAATATCCCACATTTGATTCATCTTCACTTTCCAAGGTTTCTTTTGCTGATAGGTGTTCACCTTCGGGGTCAACGTCGTCAGTCTTGTGTTCTTTTCTGGTAGAAATAGCCAGTGATGCTTTTTTGCTGGTGCTCATCATGTATGACACTAAAGTCATATCTTCTCGGAATCCGAATATTGATGAGTGTAATTGGCGGTCACGTGACTCGATGACTCTTTGAGGGATCATACTTTTATTTCGATTCAGAGTTCCCACAAAATGCAGATTGTGTTCATTTCGTAGAAGTTGCACAACTGGCTGGGATGTGAAATACGAATCGCAGACTACAATTCTCTTCGAATTATGGATCCACATACTTCATATTTTCTAAGATTATACGTCATTTTGAACCTTTTTGATATAAAAAATTTTGATCACCTTTTTTTTTATTCTTTGAGTAATAATGTTCCATAATTCAAAAATTTCAATGTGGCAACCTTGATAGATTTTGTATTTGAATAAATTTTGACATAGAAAAAATTATAATTTTTTGAAAAAGTTCCGAAAATAAAATTATTTTTTCTATTTTTTTTAGTGAAAAAATTTTAAAAAATGGAAAAAGAAATCGTAGTGATTCATACAGCGGTATTGAGTGTAAAAAAAAAAAAAGTATAGTACGACATACGGTACACACCGTTCGCGCTAACTATTGGACGAGTTGTAGGATTCTTCAAAACAAAAAAAAATACAATTCTTTAAATATCAGACTGAATAGTACGGAAAAAGGAATATCGATTATTGTATTGAGTTATTGCAAAAAAAATTATACACTTGGCTATTGCGTTGAAGGAAAAAAGAAATTAAAAAAAAATTAGGCTTAAGACCCCTCAAGACAAAGAACTGTCAGTAAACCAAAAATATGGACTATATTCGTCTGTTTATTGACTGTAAATTGTCAGTAAGTCTAAAATACTGGATGTAAGAGTCTGTACATAGACAGTAACTGTCTTTGAATTTTCTGTGAATTATAATTGCATGAAATTTACTCTCTGTTTTTGGAAGAATGGTCTGTATACTATCTGTACACAGACTGCAAATTACAGTTTCTCAAAATTTACTCTCTGTTTTTAAAAGAATGGTCTGTATACTATCTGTGCATTGACTGTAACTGTCTTTGCACTACCTGTAAATTACAGTTTCCCAAAATTTACTCTCTGTTTTTAGAAGAATGGTCTGTATACTACCTCCCCATTGACTGTAACTGTCTTTGCATTACCTGTTAATTGCAATTTCCCAAAATTTACTCTCTGTATTTAGAATAATGAACTGCATACTATCTCGTTACTCCCAGTAAAATTAAAATCATGATCTGTAAATCGTCTTTACTCTCAGTATTTGAAAATAGTTAGAGATTTTTTTACATGTAGGCATATGGTAATTGGTAACTCATAATGCTTTAATTAAAAAATGTTTGTTTTATTTTATGACTGAATACCTAATTTCATTTCACTAAAACTCTAGGCATATCTGTACTTATAAAGTGTGGCTGGCTGGTAGTTACCTATACTACTTGAAATGAAAGTGAAACAAGATTTTTAAATTCATTATTGTCATTTTTAAAGGCCAGGAGGGGTAGGATAATAAGCTCCTGTATATGGGAAGGAAATTGAATAAGAAAATGCAAAATTAGGTATATAGTTTGTTATCTAGATACACTAGGTATAATATTGATAAAAATAAATGCCAATTAATAATTTTAAAATATGTTTCACATTTAGGGCCGTATTCATAGACATTACTGAAGGGTCACTTGGCTAAGTGGTGAATTTTGAAGCAATTTTTCTCATAAATGAATTGAAATTTCATATTTTTAAAATAATAAATCAATACTTTCGGAGTCCAATCTCTCAATTCAACAATAAACAAAATTTCAAAAATTCAATCATAACTCGAAAAATTGCTTCAAAATTCACCACTTAGCCAAGTGACACTTGAGTAATGTCTATGAATATTGCCCTTAATTTCAAGTGTTAGTTATTTGATCAGAAACATTGAAAATCTATGGTACTGTATGGTCATTAATTCATTATAAACTAAAGTTGCAATCACATTGAAATTTTACATGGGGTAGAACCTTGCAAAATATCCTAAAATGATTTTAAAATACTGGATATATAGGTACAGCATAAAATTGAAATTGTACAAGTAATTTTAATTATCTTACACACGGATATAAATGCTTAAAACTCGCATGCCATCATAAATTTCACAAGTCATACAGGGTAAAAGCAACATATATCATCAATTTGGGACCAAATTACTCATCAGCCACGGTAGCCCAGTAGGTAAGGTAGTAGGTATGAAGGTAATCCGAGAGGTCCTGGGTTCGATCCCCACCCCAGGTGAAAATTTTTTTTCTCATTAAAATTTTTTTTAGGGTAGGTATTGTAAGGATTGCTGTGCTGTTCAACGAAAAAATCTGAATTCAGCCAATATAAGCACATTTTCATATTTTTAAATTTACGAGCAGTATGAACCGAATTTTTTCCGAATGTAAATTTACAGACTGTAAAATTTACAGTCAATCCGCGAAATTACCTGTCTGTAAATTTTTCTGTAAATTTTTAAAAAATTTACAGACAGTTCTTTGTCTTGAGGGACTTCGTATAAGGAAGCGAACAATTATTTTGAAAAAGTGATTTCGGCCATTTGTACATACCTATTTTTGGAGAAAAACGTAAAAAACGTGGTTTTTTGAGTTTTTTTAACTTTTGAGCTTGACCCACCACTCCAAATGGCCGAGTGATGATTTCTATAGAAAGTAGACCTAAAAATACATATTTGACGAAAAAATCGTTTTGGTATGTTTTTTCGTTCCGGAGTAATGTCGATTTAAAGTTTTCTTTTGTCCCTCCTTCTCCCCCCATGCGATGAAAAATTCTGAAAAAATTCAGGGAGGTACCCCCATGTATCCTCTAACTATACTTATTCGTTTACAGAATAAATTTATCTAAATTACTCGCTGATGCAGAATTTTCCCCCTGAAAAACGCGTTTTTTGGTTCCCTGCCTGAGGGGGGTGGGGTGGGGAGCGGGTTATGGGCCCAAAATTATTTTTGGGGGGTACTAAACATACCCTGTGAGTTTCATCGCAACCAGGGCATTTCGGCGACGTTTCTTCCATGATGTTAGGTCACTTCTCTCCCCTCGCCCTTCAATGGTGAATGAATTCAGTCAGTACCAGTCATCCTGTTCCATTTTGGAGACATTTGATGATGAGAAAAAAAATATAGTGGGAAATGCAAAAAATGACCATCTTTCCCACGAGCCTCGGTAGCGCAGTTGGCAGCGCGTAAGTCTCATAATCTTAAGGTCGTGAGTTCAATCCTCACCCGGGGCAAAAAATTTTTCAATTTTTTAATGCGCAATAATTGATTTTTCGTCATTGTTACGCCATTTTCTCCATCTGTGCTCTTTTTTTGATTAACAAACGCCACAAATAAAAATAAGACGGCATTTTTGGCCATAATGAACTAATTCATCCCCATAAAATTAGGTAGCTAAAGAACAAATTACGTGAAATTTTCAATAATGGCAAATTATTCTTCGCCATTTTCCTTAGTAACCATTTAACCATTGCATGATACATAGGTAATTATTTTTCACTCTGAGATTTGAAAAATTGGATGTACCTAAAAAACACTCATTTGTATTTTTTCATTCTTTTAGGTTTTGATGATTAGTCATCGTGTCTGTATCTTTCAAAATAAAAATAAACATTTATTTTTCCAAACTTTTACACATCCCTCCTTCGCACAATTTCTCATTAACCGGCGCCTGATAACGAATGGAAATTTTTAGTTTTACTACAACATATTACAATAGGTATTATGAAAGTGGCAGTTGAAATATTCAAGGACGTTGTACCCATTTAGGTATCGTCATTCAACCACTTACACTCCCACCAAAACCTGATCCATCGCGTTAATGTTTACAGCAAATAGATAGTGTGTCAATTGATACAAAATAATTACATTGTACAGAACAGTTCTGCAATAAAATCGTAATTTCGTTACATTGTCAGTTTGGTGCTCGCGCCGATAATACACGTAAATATTATTTTCACGATGAGTTTGAAGTTTTCGAAAAAAATCGCGACGTTGATAAAAAGTAATTCGAAGTGGTACAATATAAATGAACGAACGTTGTCTCAGTTTTATCCTATAAATGAAGAAATATTCGGATTATCAGAAGATCAGAAACAGGTAAACGAAAAATTATCCACGTATAAGCCTAATAGAAATATCTAAAAGCTAAATATTTGTTTTAAAAAATCATAACATGTCCTATTTAATTATTTTTTTAAATTTCAGTTGAGAACCACTATTTTTAATTTTGTGCAAAAAGAATTGGCTCCTTTTGCTGCAGAAATTGATAAACAAAATGAATTTAAACAACTAAGGGTAAGAGTGAAAATATTTCAAATTGTAATTCGTATTTTTAAAACCTAGTTCAATCATCGTGTAAAAATTTTATTTTTGTATCAAAGTGATAAGAATACCTGGGTAGGTACGGTATAGGTACCCATTTATTAAATGGGATATCGCTTTGGTGAAAATAACCACTTGTGAAACTAATGTTCGTAAAATATTACGCAATGCTTCACAATACCTCATTATATCTATCAAGTTGACGTAGTCAAATTTCAAAATCTATAATTGATAAAAATATAAAATGTCATTATTTTACTAAGGTAACTTATTTTGCTGTTATCGTTCGAAAACACATTATTCTATTAATGAAATAATTCTAGGAATTCTGGCGTAAACTCGGATCACTTGGATTGATAGGTATTGAGACGAAATCCGAATATGGTGGATCAGAGGGCAGTTACCTGGACACGATCGTTGTAATGGAAGAATTATCTCGAGCCAGTGCTGCAATCGGTTTAAGTTACTTGGCTCATAATACGCTATGTTTAAATCAAATCTCTCGACACGGATCTCACGAACAAAAACTAAAATACTTACCAAAGGTACCTACGTAAATATCATTATTTTACGACTCTATCACATTGTATTCTTTTATTTCATCTCTGGATATAAAAGCTTTGTTCAGGAGAACACATAGGAGCTCTTGCTATGTCCGAAACTGGCTCAGGATCTGATGTCGTATCAATGTCATTGACTGCTGAAAAACACGACGATCATTATATTTTGAACGGAAATAAATTCTGGATTACTAATGGACCAGATGCTGATGTGCTCGTGGTACGTTTTTTAGTTGCTTCTGTCGTTAATGCGTTTACCTTTGAGCGTCATTTCCATTTCCATAGCTCTTCGTACGCTTCTATACGTTCCTTGACAATCAATTATTATCAAAACGTCTTCGATACCTTGATCTTGATTATGTAATGAAACACTGACTTAAATTCTTCGATCCAATTTAATAAAATAGCAGCATAGCATAACCAGTTTCCTGTGAAAAAAATAACTATCATTAGAATAATAATATTATTTCTGAAACTTCAATATTATTCATAATCAAAGAAACCTTGCTCTTATCTCAATTCGTATTTCGTTGTCATACCAACTACCAGCCGAGGTACCTAGATAAAAATTACGGAAAATAACGATGTAGTAGGCCAACATATTTACTTAGCAGCACATTTCCGTTTGAATAATGTTTGATAAATTTTAAACTAGTTTCGAGTAAAGAAAATGGGTAGCTGTTACAAGGAAATAGGAGCAAGGTTACACGATGCTTCGTGATTTTATTTCAACAGAAGCACATGCCAATCTTATGTTACCAATGGTCATTTTTGCTATCAGCTTATCATATAATTCGTACGCACATTTTATTCTTGAAAGAAATTAACTCTCTGATTAAGAAATGCCGACAATCTTCGACCTCATATGATCTGATGCTGATTTCATTTAACAACAAAGATTTGCCTAGATATATTTCTCGATCAAACTTGTGGTCGAGATTTTCAGCAAAATGAAAACCATAGTTCCAGGAATACCTAATTCATTACTAGATTCATCTCCACAGGTTTATGCCAAACTTAAAAACCAAAATATAACCGAAGGAAAGAAAAAAATAACAACGTTCATCATCGAAAAAGATTTCAAGGGATTCCAAGCAGCGCAGAAACTCGACAAATTGGGCATGAGAGGTTCAAATACTAGCGAATTGATATTCGAAAACTGCATAGTGCCCAGTAAGTTGATTGATGGATTCTCTAGCCAATAGTCAGTCAATCCTCGATGATTAATTGATTCATTACATTGCAGAAGAGAATGTCCTGGGTGAAGAGAACAAAGGAGTATACGTCTTGATGTCTGGTTTAGATTCTGAACGATTGGTAGCTTCTTCTGGACCAGTAGGGTATGTTGAAGTTGATTACCTACGAATATGGTAATGTAGCTTTTTCGGTCTCACCCTGTACTCATTTTGCATTACATCGTAGAATTATGCAAGCTTGCTGTGATATTGCTTTTCAATATGTCCACGAACGTAAACAATTCAATCAAAGGATAGGAGAATTTCAAATGATGCAGGTTCGTTTACAAACCGTACTTTGAAATTTAAAAAATAGCTTTTCAAATACTCACTTCCAGGGTGTCTACCCGGTAGTGAAAAGGTAGTGATTTTGAAAGTCGGTAGTGAAGTAGTGAAAAAGTAGTGATTTTCAGCAATTTTGCTTAAAAGGTAGTGAAAAATGAAAAAAAAAGTGGAAAACCCGATTTTCCGCACATGAAAAATTTTCTGAAAAATGGCTTATTTGTTGACTTTTTTAGGACTTGAATTACGTATTTTTTTTTAAATTTGCCCTCGCTTCGCTCGGGCTATTTGCTCTTCATCTATAATACTATAAAGGAAAGTCCCCTTTTTTTGTAATGGGTAAACTCAAAACTTGCCGAACCAAAAATTCTGAATTTTTATCCATAAGAACGCCTGTAAGCTGGAGATGGTTTATAGCAATAAAAAATTTGAAAAAGTTCAAAAGGACAATTGTTATAAAGCTTCAAAGTTGAAAAAAATGACGACTTTTTTGGACTTTGCGGAGGTGAAACCAGTTTGCGGAGAGACGAGGTAAAATTTCGTTGCAAAGCGAGTGTATTACGTTGCATTGAGGGTAGGTGCTGGCAGTGGGGTGGTTCCAAGTGTAGTAGATGTAGTAGGAGTATCAGGTTGTGAAATATCATCTCTACACACTCCAGGGTTAAAAAATCCTTTTTTTTCTTGGCTATATGGTCTAAAGTGGTAACACTACATCCCATGTTGAGACAAAGACCTGACTGCGGCAAGTTAAACCGAACAGGGATCGAAACTTTGAATACCTACTTGAAAACGGTGATAGCTAGAACTTCGGGGAAAGAGGATGAAATAAACTAAAGGCACATTTCAGAACAGACGAACAGACTTTGAGAAAATTGCATTCAAAACTACTCAAAAATGCTTCAAAAAACAAATTAAAAAAGATGAAATTTTCAAACTTTTTTACAATTTTTATTTTTTTTTTTGGATCATCAAATTTGAATTAAGATTAGTCAAAATTTTCAGTAAGTAGGTAGTAGGTACATGGATGTTTTAAACTGTTCGGCATCAAAATTTTTATTTTCCTTTTTTTTTCTTGAGAGCTGTAGCTTTGATTCTGTAAACTCAGAGGAAATACTTTACCACTTGAAACTTAGACAACACCTAAGTGCACACTGAAAATTTTTGGTAATTTCAAATTCAAAGTTTGATTTCTACTCTAATTACACAACTTTGAACTTGAATAGCTTTTAAACGAAAAAAGTAGCAATGCAACTTTCAGTAGTATGTAAATTTTGAATAATCTTGATTTCAACGTCATTATAGTTTAAACTAAAATTATTTAAAATTAACGAAACACCAATTTATGAATTTTAAAAGCCCAAAAATGAGGAAATATAACCCTCTAAGAAACAAAATTTGAAGTTTTAAAGTAAAATTTTGCTCCAAATGCCAGTAAAAATTGAAAAAAAAATCAAAAAATTTCTAAATTGTATTCCTTTTTTAGAATATTCAGAGGCACATTTCAGAACAGAAAAAGAGACGTTGAGAATATTGCATTCAAAACCACTCAAAAATGCTTTGAAATGAATTAAAATTGCTTGAAATTTTCAGTGAACACCTCAGCGTATTGCCTACCTTAAGGATGCTTCATCACGCGGTTTGCCCACTTTTTCTAATTTTAAACTCACATCATGCGTCAGAGGAAAAACGAAAGTGAAGGAATATAAGAAATTCAGAATAGGTACCTACTTTAATACTTGAAACTAAACAACACTTGAAAGCACACTGTGAAAATTTCTGGTAGTTTTTTCAAAGTTTGATTTTTACTCTGCAGGATTATTAATTAATCAGGTAGGTAGGTATACAATTTTGAACGTGTAACTTTTGAACGATAATGTATGTACGTCAGACTCTCTGAAAAGAGGAAATTTTTGATAAATTCAATTTTAAATTGACTCATATCATTTTATGCACGTACTTAAGTTTTCAATTTTTCAGTTTGGAAACTGTTCTGATGGTTCAGCGATGTTCGGAGATAAAACTATGAGGAATGGGGAACTTTCAGGAACTAGAGTTGACCCCTGGAGTGGGGAGAGTTTAAGTTGAAAACTACAGAAAGGTCATTTTTTTTGGAGGGGCATTACTGGCATTACCTACATCAGGTGAAATGTGAAATAAGATAATTACCAAACAATTTTTTATTCATTCATATGTAAATAAAATCTCTCCAATAAAAATTTCAAACTTCGAAGAATGAAAATGAAAAAAAGAATTGAAAACGGTAATTGACCAATTTTATCATTTTTAGCCAAATTTCTGTTCAAAAATTATGTCTATTCCGGGAGTGCCGACTTTGGAAAAAAGACTGGGGAGTAAAATTTTTGATATTTCGCAAGTTTTTGAGCTCAAAATAACTAGATGATTCACGACGTGTCAAATTTTATGTAGGTAGGTAGGTTATAGGTACATACTTGAATTTTCAATTTTTCAGCCTGGAAACTGTTCATAGTTCAGACGTTCAGAAATAAAACTTGAGGAATGGAGTACTTTCAGGAACTATAGATGACCCCTGAAGTGGAGAGGGTCAAAGGTTCAAATTACAGAAAGGTCTTTTTTTTTGAGGGGCATTAGTGTCATTACCCACATTAGGTGGAATACGACGACAATTACCAAACAATTTTTTATTTACTCATAAATGAATTTAAAAAAATGCAGCTCCATCTTCCCACTCCACCCGTCCGAAGGACGGGTATTTTCTGCTTGTTTTCCATAATTATAAAAAACTTATTGTTCAAATATCAGAAAAATACTCCTTTAAAAAAAACACTTTTTACTTCTTGAAACATGAATTTTTGAAAGCGTTCTTGGCCTCGCTTCATTGAGGCTCGTTCGCTTCTTTTTCATGTTCTAAAATTTTGAAGCAAAAATAATAAACTTCTTCATTTATCACCCAAGAAAACAACGTTTTTATACCCCTCAAAATTTCTAATTTTCGATAGCTTTTTACAAAAAATTGGTATTTTTTTTTCCAAATGTTGTTCAAATTTTCCATTAATTTTTTTTTCAATTTTTTATTTTGAAGAAAGTTCTTTATTCGTCTAATTTCATTGCAGTAACAAGAACCTTGAAGGTGAAAATAAAATGAAAACTTGAAATGACAAAATTATATTCTCGACATCCGCTTGCTTGAAAAAAATCTTGGGATGTTTAAAGACATTGGAAAAGCGAAAAATTTTAATGTAAAATTTTGCCTCGTCCACTCCCTCCTCTTGAAAAATCCCAAGTGTTTAAAAAATGTCGTGTCAAAGTCCTGCTTTTTTATTTTGAAATTTTGTTGGACTATAGACACCATGAAAAGTCGCTGCTAAAAATTAAGAAAAAAACTTCATCTTTGATATTTGAAAGAATTTTATTCTCGAAATATGTAGTTGATTTGTCAATTTTTCGAGTAGCAAATGGTTATAAAATCATTGAATTGATTTCAAATTGATGAAAACGTGTACTTACTCCAATGTAAAAAATTACAAAGTTCAAAAAAAATGAAAAATCGTTCTTGTCTGGGGGGGGGGGGGGTAAAAATATTTTGGAAGACAGTGATTTTTTTTTGTTGAAAGGTAGTGATTTTCGGCCAAAAAATTCCGGTAGACACCCTGACTTCGAATATCTCGAACAAAATACAAACATTACTTTGAATAATTAATTAATAGAACATTTAAAACTCAAACACAACGTTATCATCAGAATTACGATAATTTAAAAAAAATGCTACCCACCACGTGATCCGGCAAGAGCAAGTTCAACAAGTTGCCTAAGTACCCGAAAGTGGAGCAACTATTATTGCAAACAATTTTTTCTGCTTTTTTTAAAATGATTTTTAATTTTCATTTGAATTTTTATTAAATTAATAATGGGTATTTTTTAAATAATAGAGTAAAATAGCCGATATGTACGTTGCTTTGAACGCTTCTCGTAGCTATCTTTACAACGTAGCTAAAGCTTACGATAGAGGATTCGTTAGCAGCAAAGATTGCAGCGGAGTGTTCCTTTTTTCGGCCGAAAATTCAGTCAAAGTCGCCCTCGATGCTATCCAATGCCTTGGTAATTATTCGTACAATATTTTGCTCATTTTAAATACATTATCCTGGCTAAAAATACCGTATTTTCAGGAGGAAATGGTTACATAAACGATTACAATACCGGACGATATTTAAGAGATGCTAAATTATACGAAATCGGCGCTGGTACCGTCGAAGTTCGAAGATTAGTCATTGGAAGAGCTCTTAATAAAGAATACAGTTAGCTGAACGGTTTATCTCAAAGACAAGACCACTGAGACCACTTTTCATTCATTACATAAAAGTATTCGAGTAAAAAAATCATATCATTTGACACAGTACATTCCTATTACATTATTTGGAAAAAATTTTCCATTCGGCTGTGAAACATATACGCAGTTTGAAAACAGATAAATTGTTCGTATTTATCATTAATTTTATACGTAAACGTGTTAGCTAATTTGTGATACTCTTATCTTCTCTATACTATAAAGCTGCAAGAAAAATAAATACCCGAAAAATCAGAAAAAAATTCCCAGACTGATCTATGGCACCTAGAGAGCTAATTTTTTTTTTAATCGACAGCTTAACGTCTCCAGAATATAGGAAAAATATGTGAGGGTAAAAATTTTGGAATTAAAGGGCCCAAATTTCGAGTTTGAATGGGCTGAATATGCTAGATGGGTACTGTGAACGAAGGAAATGTTCAAGATTTCATGCTCTGTAAAATGGTGAAAACAGATTAGCAAAAAGTTGCTCAGATATTGCGATTTTAATTGTTTTTTGTGGCTTCTTAAAACAAAAAACAGTTCGAGACGATGCGTGTACTTACTTATACTCCCACACAAGCATACACACAACCACCAATGTAAATGTACTGGACAACGCATCGCGATGCCATGTCGTTGTTATTCCAGATGGGATCACGCGACATGCGCGCGCGTAAAAATCTCCCACTCCTCCAACAACGGAATTCTTACAGGGTGTTCCAGAATAACCTTTCACTTTTGTTTTATTAGTAGCTCTGAGAGAAAAATGGTTACGGAAATTTTTTTATAACCAAAATGAAGTAGAAATGTGCCGTTTTTAGACCATATATTTGAGTTTTCATTATAAATTAAGTTTTAAAAATTATTCCACCAAGATGTTTTCCATCATTTTTGACACAATCGACCAAACGTTTTTTAAAATTATTGAACACTTTGTTGAGCATTTCTCTTCTAATCAGTCTTGATTCACGAATAATATTATCTAGGAGCTGTTTCAGAGTCCTAGGATCATCTTGATATACTTTTGACTTGAGGTAACCCCATAAAAAAAAATCACATGCTGAAAAATCAGGGGATCGAGGTGGCCATGAAATTTCTGTGTTCAGCGAAATTATTCGATGACCAAAATGCTCACGCAATAAAGAAATCGTGTCCGTTGCGGAATGACAGGTAGCGCCATCCTGTTGGAACCAAGTAACTCTATACTTGTGTCTGCGTTTCAATTCAGGAATGAGAAACTCGTTTAACATTGCTCGACCATAGACCCCGACCCGTACCCAAACAATCAGCCATCCTTATCACGATGTTGGACTTGTAAAAATTTACTTCGTTGATCGTTGATCTAATCACAAGCAATAAATAAGATGAGTTCTGAGTAATTTTATCAAATTCAATCGCTAAATCATACTAAAAGAAAGAAAAAACGAAGAAAAATCCTACATGTAAGGTAATTCCATCTTTGGAAGTTTTGAAAAACACTCAGTTTGCTCAGCAGCAAATGATACTCGTATGTAATATCTACAACTACAACAAAGAACTTTGAAATTGCAATACAATGAATAAACACTAGAAAGAATTTTTCCCTTCAAAATACAAAGTTTTCTCTTCCAGTTGTACATTGCGTTGTGTTATTTCGAAGATTCAACGGCGAGTCTTCGCATTGGCACATACTACATGACCATACAGTCAAATTTTTTTAAACAATTGCTGGGAAATCATGAAATTTTCGCATAATGACGATTCGACTACAGTTTTAAGCGAATTCAACACCACAGATCGCACATAACATAAAACTGTCATTTCCCAAGTTTCATTTACCTACTACTCGTACTCATTATAGGATTTTTCATTATTTTCGTATGATTTAGCGATTGAATTTAATAAAATAACTTGGAACTCATCTTATTTATCGCTTAGAATGCTTATGATTGGATTAACGATCAACGATCAACAACGTAAATTTTTACCAAGTCCAAAATTTGTGATAAGGATGGCTGATTTGTTTGGGTACGGGTCGGGGTCTATGGTCGAGCTTTAACATTTTGCGATACCTCTCACCGTTCACCGTTTCATCAAACACATACGGTCCCACTATACCGAATTTAGCCACGCCCATCCAAACAGTCAACTTAGCGGAGTGTAGAGGTTTCTCGTGTATTATCATCGGATTCTCTGTCGACCAGTAGCGCATATTTTGTTTATTCACATCACCGTTTAGATAAAAATGAGCTTCATCAGTAAAGAGTAACGAGTTCAATGGAATCTCACCAGTATCAATTCTTGTAAGCATATCCTCGGCAAATGATTTTCTTCTCACAAAATCAGTTTTTTGTAACTTTTGAATGATTAAAATCTTATATGGATGGAAACTGAGGTCTTCAGATAAAATTCGTTGCAGAGAAGTTGGTTTGATTTTTAAATTTAACGCTCGTTTACGTATTGAAGTGGTAGGGGTAGTCTGTACTGAATGCCTTACTCGGTCCGTTGTTTCTGGCGTTCTTACTGATCTTTTCCGACCTGTAGGCTTATTTTTACAAGCATGAGCGGTTTTCTCGAAGTTTTTTACCCATAATTTCACTGTTGGCCTCGATGGCACTTCACTTTTACCGGTAAGTTTAAAATGTTTGCGGAAGGCACGAATTGCACTAATGTAAGAGTCATTATTTTTGAAAAAGGCCTTTACAATAAAAGCGCGCTGCACAGCCGTCCACTTCTCCATGGTAAAAAATTAATACTGAAACATAATTCGGCATGTGTTGGCTACCTGGAACCGCTTTTACCATTCCCCTAACACCATTTGAACGCAGATCAGTGCTCACCAAAATGTGAAAGGTTATTCTGGAACACCCTGTACAATAGGAGGATTATGATATTTGCAAATCAAAATCGAATCGATGAAGCGCGAAATTGTCAACAGATGTTATTGTTAATGTTAATCCGTCTGTCTTAGGTGCTTTGTTTTCGCGTCTATCAGCTATCATTTTTTTTATAAAAAAGTAATTCAAATCGTCTGTCTGACTGTCCATTTTAAGTACCTAAAATTTTTTTAAATTGTTGCTTGAAAATTCCTTAAAAGTATTGGAGGTTGAAAAAAATTGTTCAAAGTGCTGAAAGTCGTTGAAAGTGGTGTGAAAATGAATGAAATGATTCCACAATGGCGTTTCAAATCCTAAGTTCTTAAGGAAAGGTACTTGGGGGCAAACCTCATCTGAGAGTGAGCGAAGGGGGGGGGGTACGGTGGTGGGCCGCGTAGCCCCCTAGTAATAATAATTAGATAATAATTCTTTCGTCGAACGCATTTGTTTCCAAAATCAAAACTTTTGAACAACGAATTAGGACACAAATGACGATTACGTATATTTAACACAATCGCATACAAAAACATACTGTAACAGGGTAAAACATCTCTAACTTTATTCTGTACATAATAAAAAATATACAAATGAAACAACAACAAAAAACAAATATACACGCAAACAAAATACGATAATGAAATCAATTCACTCAAACAATAATTTACATACAACAAAGGTATAAAAATTGGTAAATACGTAATATCCCGCACGATTCATTTTCTTCATTGAGACCAATGCTCGAAATAATAAAAGAGATGGTAACTCGAGAAAAAAAATTTAAGGAAATTAGGAATACGTGATAATAACGAAATGTTAAAATGGAATGTCAACGAATTTTACGCCTTTTTCGTGATATCTTGATAATAAGTAGATAAAACTTTCCAAGCTTGAGGAGCCATGAAACCTTCTGGAGGTTCTTCTCCATTACGAGCGAAACCTGGAAAACAGAATTGTTTGATTGAATTGGTTCAACAGTTAGCCCTACTACCCGTTGTCCTGCAAAACGCTCCACGAAATACGCGCCACGTGGTAGTAGAATGGATGAGATTCGTGGAGCTGAAAATGGTAGTGAAGTGGAAAATTTTAGCCAATCAGAAAGCAGACCTAACCGAGGCCAAACTGGTTCGATCTTCTCTCGGAATGTAGTGAACTTTTTTTAAAAAAATCATAGTGACTGATATAATTCAGAACAAGAAACAATCAGTAATTTCTTTCAAAAAAGTGAAACCCTTCTGAACTTTTAAAACATTTTCAACAGGAATTTTTGTTTTCATTCTCTAAACATGCGCATGTATATTTTTTTCAATATTTTAATGTTGAAGGGTTGTATTTTACAAATATCTGCCTTGTCAATGAAGGTTCTACTTGAAAAAAAACCTTCATTGACATTTTTAAAAACCAAAAATTATCTTCTGCTTTGAATCGTAGACCTAAGTAAATGTTTTGCATGTTTAAGGAAAATCAGGCTGTAAGTTTTGAACAATTTTGTTCATTTTCTGTGAATCAGAAAATGTCTGAAATAACCTCCTACACTCCTACAGTGACTGATACATAAATGTTTAAGAATAATAAAGAATTAGGACATTAAAAGTGAACCCCAAATTTGCAGCTGTTAAAATTTTGAAAAACTGACCAATTTTCGATTTTTAAATGGCAATTTTGTCTTTGATTTAAAAATCAAAAAATTGCCCTTGACAGCTGAAAATTTCATCGTGGACTAGTTGAGCTGTATGTATTGAAATTACCAAATAATTTGGGAGTAGGGGTGTAGGTATGCGACCTGCACTGGCTAAATTTGCCAAGTTTTTCAAAATTGATAAGCAAATATCGAAAAATTGTTCTGAAAAATCAAAATTTCAACTTCAGCAGCTGAAAATTTGGAGTCAGGCAGGTTCGTCAGATCAAGTATGCAAAAGAAGTTCAAAAAAATGAATATAAAGTCATTTCCATAATTTTAAAAATTTTCCACGTGTCCATATTATGGCAAACTGCAAGTGCCAATGCTGTCCCACATGAGTGCCAACTTAGTACCACTGCTCATCATGACCTCATTTCAGTACCCAGCATAGTTAAACCCTGCCACCTCCCAAAAAAAACTACTATTATAGTGATAATACTGTGCAAAATTAATAATTCCACTATTGTGCCACATTAGTGCCAACTCATTGCCGTCGCTATTAATAGGGTTATTTCACTGCCACCAATTTATTGTCAACCCACCTCTGCCAGATACAGTCCTTACAGTGACAAAATCTGCTAGGCTATCAATGCCACCATTGTGCCACATTAATTCCAACACACTGTCATTGCTCCGCCACAACACTGCCATTGATCTGACAGAACTATGCCAGACTACCAATGCCATAATCGCACCATGTCAGTGCCAACTCACTGCCACAGTTTTCAACAGCACCATTTCACCACCAACATACTGCCAGCACACCTCCGCTACGACACAAGTCATTACAATAACATAATAGCGCCACACTACTAATGCCACAATCACGTCATGTCAGTGCCACATCACTGCCACTGCTTTTATAGCGCCATTTCACCGAAAACATACTGCCAGTACAACGTAATAATAGTACCAGATTGTTAATGCCATAATCGTGCCATGTCAGTGCCACATCACTGCCACTGCTTTCAATAGCGCCATTTCCTAGCCAATAAACTCCCAGCACACCTTCGCCACAACACTGCCATCACAACGTCATAGTTGCGCCAAATCGTTACTGCCACAATCGTTCCATTTCAGTGCCACATCACTGCCATTGCTTTTATAGCGCCATTTCACCGCCAATGTACTGCCAGCATACCTTTTCCACAACAGTCCCATCACGACGACAGAATAGCACTAGATTGTTAACAACACAATCTCGCCATGTCAGTGCCACATCACTGCCAATGATTTTAATAGCTCCATTTCCTCGCCAATATTCTCCCAGCACACCTTCGCCACAACGCTTCCATCACAACGTTATAATCGCGCCAGATTGTTACTGCCACATCACTGCCACTGATTTTAATAGCTCCATTTCCTCGCCAATATCCTTCCAGCACCCCTTCACCAAAAGACTTCCAGTTCTGTGCCATGATTTCGCCACAGGAAAAATTCCATTTCCGTACCAAACCTGCGCCAGAAATGCGCCATCGAAGTCGTGGCAGTGAATTGGCGATTACTGTGGCGCTGAAATGACAGTACAAATTGTAGAGCAACGAAAGTAGGCGTGCCTTACTGTGCTCTGATTGGTTAAAATGTTGTTGGCGCGGACATGGTAGTTTTCGAGGTTCCACGTGGTACTTCCGTGGAGCGTTTTGCACGACGGGATAACTAGATATGATTCAATACTTGAACAGTTGAATCTGGTCAAATTACCTACAATGAAATTATTAAACTATTCCTACCTCTCATCTTGGTCCCCGAAATGAATAAGAATTCATCTTTCCTAGCCGGATCGAAGAACTCCATTTTCTTCGTCTTTGTATTATAAGCTGCCACTCTGAAGGGTACAATTTCCAGATCCTTTAATCCAGGCGCCATCTTCAAAACCATGCCACCGTCCTCAGCATCGTATAAATCTTTACCGGGATTATTTTCTTTATCAGGATGAGGAACGCCGGCCGGATCTCTACCAACGATATAAAAATTAGCACCGGCTATCATCCTAGCCTTGGCATGCCATTGAACTTCGGTCGGTCCGGCGTAGTATATTGGGGATGGGAAAATAGCCAACACAGTTGATTTAGGATCCAGTACACCTTCTTCCAAGACAGCCTGATGTTGACGGATGCGAACAGGTAAAGGTACATCGTCGTCTTTGGTCCAACCACCTAAAGGATGCAGCAACAGGACGGGGTTCTTGTATCCTGTGCTCAGTAGCTCACGTCTGGTATCTTGCATCAGTAAAGCGTGTCCGTTATGGATAGGGTTACGTAATTGGAAAGCAAATACAGCATCGGCTCGCATTTCTTTGAATTTTGTTCGTAATTCGTTCGGTGTAAGGCGATACTGGTCTAGACCGTCGTTCCACCGTATTCTCTCCAATACTTCGAGATCACCGCCAACCAGCCAGTCACCGCTTTCGTAAATCATCTGTAGAATACACCGGACAAGTTAACTAAACACTTGGTTCAATTTCAATTTGTGAATGTGTTTTGAGATCTTACTTTGATATAGGGATGATCTTTATGGGTGGTTCCGAATTGTCTAGCGACACGTTCTTCTTTACGGTGAGGGTAGAATTGTGGTTTACGAATGATCGCGTATGGTTTACCTTCGTAACATAATTTGAACGAACCGACTTCTTCCAGACGTTCTTTATCAGCTGTCGAAACTGGCAGAACGATCAAGATGGAGTGATTGATTTCGTCAAGGTGCTCGTTTTGTTTCGGCAACTGATTGAAATGCAATGCCTGCAAAAAAATACGTAATTTAGAATATAATTCAAGGTCATCACTATTTCAGTGCTAATTAATCCTCAAGAAAGATGGAAGAGGAGGAGAGAGGATGGGTATTCTCGTGATTTTTAAGAATTTCCAACTGTCTCTTTCAATAGTTATTAATCTGATGATGCTGAGTTCGAATTCTGACTCATTTTTTGATTTTACCCTTCTGCCCCACCTGCCAGGTATGACCAAAATGTCAAAATATTTAAAAGAAAGTGTGACGTGTCGTTTCTCCAGTTCAAATATCCAATTATTTTTTAAAAATAAGATCCATCAATACCATCGATATTACACTAAATGGATACCCAGCATGTAGAGGAGGCGGGTGGGAAATGCAGTGATCACGAAGTTCACAGGGGAAAGGGGATGGTTATTGAGGCGCATCCATTCGGCGCAAGTGATGCCCATCGAAACGTTTTGCAAGGGGGAGGAGGCGATTAATTTCCAATCTACGCGGCCACCAAATTTGAATTCAAAATCAAAATTGACCAATCAGACACCATGCGCAGAAAAAAATCGCATCAATAACTAGATAAGCCAATAAGCTATCGTTGTTGTTCTTGGACGCGGGATAAATGGACTTGCTGGGTATCCATTTAGTGTAATATCGATGATCAATACCCTTCCAGGCTTCATTTTTGAGGTAAAAATAAGTCACTGAGTTCAAATATCTATCAATGTTTCGAATTCGATCCATCACTTTCCTTCATCTCCCTTTTTTTTAAATGCAGAGCTAACCAGACCAGCAAAAGGAACTCTACAGCAAAATCGAAGAATCTGACTCAATATGGAGAACTTCAATTATTGTGAAAAAGTAGTCTCACTTACTTGTAAATATTGTTCTTTAGTCATAAATCCTTTGAGTGGAGCAGCCCATCCCTCGCTGATCACTTGAACCCATTGTAAATCGACTTTGGAAATGTCCAACGAATGTAACTCATCCATTTCTCGACTGACACTGGTGATTTTATTTTCAGCCACGAATAATTCAGGAACGGTATCGCTTTCGCGACTTTGTACTGGAATGATTTCCTATTTCACACAATAAATAATTCGTTAGTCAAATCGTTCAAGTTGTTTAGTCTGTTTGGGCATCAAAGAGGAGTTATTTCGTTTACCTTTTCTTCTAGCAGCTGGATAACTTGGAACATGCTGTCTTCGATAGTACGATCGGCTGTTCGAACGATTAAATCAGGGTTTTCAGGTCTTTCGTATTGTTGATCGATACCAGTAAATCCTGAAAAAAATTAATATCGTCAGAAAATTCACTCAAAATAGTACATTTTCACGTATCGAGGTCGCTCACCTTTGATATTACCAGCTCTGGCTTTCTTATACAGTCCTTTGACATCTCGATCTTCGCAGACTTCGAAAGGAGTATCGACAAAAACTTCAAAAAATGGCAATTCAGCCGCCTCGTGGATTTTTCTAGCCATTTCTCGATCCTAAGGTCAACAAAAAAAAATAATAATCATAGATTACTACCTATACTCAGTTTCAAGAGCGTTATACTATATAATAATAAAGCTCTCAAGATAATTCATAAACCTTGAAATTAGCTCAATTTCAACTCATCAAAAAAAGCTCAGTTATCTCGACCCGCGCAAAGCTCGAGATAATAAATAATTTCAAAGCTTTATCAACTCCGTAGGTGAAGTGACTCATGGAACGAAATGATAAAAAAAGGACATTTGGCAAAGAAAAATACACCGATATCGTTTTTACAATTATGTGCATAATAATTTCAGCTTCAACAATGTAATTTTAAATATCGCCCTCGTGTTTGCTGATAACCTGTACCTACACAATGTTGTAAGTTGAACGTCTCAAACCATTTGATAATTTGTAACAGATATAATCGCCTTACGTTCGTTTCAACATTACACTTTTGGTTGTAATAAATTTGAGCTTTTTAATGGAATTTTACAAAAAAAACAAATTATCGAGTTACAAAATCGAACAACGTGACTGTTCAAAAGCTATGCAATAAAAATTTATCACAATATTCTACAATTTCAAAAAACCTTATCACTTTAATACCGGTCTAGAAGATTGCAACAAGCTAACGTGGCCTCGGTATAAAACATTTGAATTTTGAAAGAATAAATTGTGAAAATAAATTGCCGCCGGGATTATCGACTCGAATTAATCTTTGATTAGAATACTTTTTTTCTTTCTTCTTTTCTTTAAAGAATCGCTAATTAGGACTTCAATGCCGAACAACGAGATCATTTTAAAATGGATATCTACGTGATACAATTAAGTATTATTACGGATTTGAAATACCAAATTCATTACGTAACCAGTATGTTTGGCAACGTGGCTAATTTTATTTTTTATTTTTCTAATTGAATCAAATGAGTAAAAAAAAAAATCAGAAATTGAATCACGAATATCTATCTAAAACAAGACAAAAAATATGTTACAGAAAATTATTCATTTCAATTTGGTCCTTCTCCTAATTAAATTCTCCAAAAAAATTGGCACTTGATCGATATTCAACTTGTATTAAGAATACAGTTCACTAATATTCGTATTCGTAAAATATTCTGATTAGGTAGGTGGGTATAGTCTGTCCCATTACAATTTCCGTACATGTAGAATTACGTAGCATGATTATAAAATAAATGAAATGAAGCCATTTTTGCATTTTTAGGGAGAGAATTTACCCAATTACAATTTATTGCTGGTTTCAAAATTTTGAGAAAAATATGTAAATGAATTTTACAGATATTTTTCAACTAAAAATTCGTCGTTATTTTTTCCCCAATTTATTTTTAGAAGTCTGAACAAATTAATTATCTTGGATCGAAACATTTCAGGAAAGAAAGCAAGAGTAGGTTAAATATCAACTTGAAAGCTCAAATTTTTGATAATTTCATTGAAAGGTCATAACCATTCCTAATAATTGTGAAATCATTCAATTTTTAAATTGAAAATTTCTCGACTATTTCCATTTCTTTTAAAATAGGACCTTCTGATTGAACAGGTATTCAAATTTGAAATTTAATGCAATGCCCAAACACGTTATTCGAATTGGCTTTGAAATTTGAATACCTAGGCTACTGCTCATTTATTAAAAAATAATCCTATCATGCAACTCTGCTCTTCAATCAGCACCTCAGCAGATACTACCCTATGCTCGAAAAATATAACACCTTTTCAACTAGTAATCATTCCTTACCTTGGCAAAAGGAGAAACAAAACTGCACAACGCGATAGTCCCACTATCAGCGAACAATTTCGCCACCTCGGCCACTCGACGTATATTTTCTTCGCGATCTCCCTTGGTAAATTCTAAATCTTTATTCAATCCGGTACGAATATTGTCACCGTCCAATCCGTAAGCTGATATTCCACGTGAGATGAGCCATTCCTCCAACTGGAACGAGATCGAGGTTTTACCGGCGCCAGATAATCCTGTGTGAATCAGAAAAAAAGAGCAAAAATTAAATTAAAAATACTCGAAAGTACGTACGAAGATTCGGTAGCAAGTTGGTACATGGTGTATGCAGTAACCGGTTCCCAAATACCGGTAAGACCCCACACGTGGGAAATCTCTACATTACAAGTACGATAGTACACGCGGTTTTTTCCATGCTCACCTGTGAACCACACGGTGCATCCGCGAAAGCCTCGATGTCTTCCCAAGATATGGCCACGTTTATCGCGAGACACATGATGTTTCTGGAAAGTTACATTTGTAGCCCTTTGTAATCCCTGTAAACAGAAATGAAAATAGAAAAGTAGGTTAAAAAAATCAGGATTTTACATTTTGAAATTAAATTAAAACACGGAGTGTAATATTGTTCTCATTTGACTTTGATGCTAAGGGGAGGGGGAGGGGGGACTTGACGGATTGTTAAGGGAAAATTCATCGTTGAATATTTTGAGAAAAGGTTTGATTTGAAAAAAAAAATTGGTAGGAAAATGAATTTTTGTCTAGTTCTTCTTCAACTAATAGTCCGGCATATGACAATAGGAGTAATTGCACCCCCCCCCGCCGATCCTCCGGGACAACTTTTTTCTTAAAGGGGACATCCTAAGGAACATTTTAAAGCAAACTTGCCAAAAAAAAGTTGGCCTTACTTACAAAATGGCGGCCATTTTGATTGACAGGTCAGCCAAAATCGCAGATTTTGCGTTTTAACATAGGACTTGCACGAACTTTTTCAAACTTTACAAAGGTAGATCGAAAGATCATGCAAAAATTTATCACCTGTCAAAATTTCAAGTGCTAAAGTGGGTTTTTCGATTTTTGGTGAATTTTTGAAAATCAAATTTAGGACAAAAATGAGGGAAAAAATCAAAATTTTACCAAATTGACCAAGAAAGCTGAAATTTGGGATATACCCTATTTTCGACATGCCAAATCGATTGGAAACGGTTTCAACCCGTTTTGAGCAGTTCTGGAGCCTCCAGCAGGTTATTGAATCTCGAAATTCCCACAAAATTCCATCAAATTGGAGTTGTAAAGCTAAAATTTATTCTAAAAACTAATTTCAATACGCTACGAAGCACTACAGGTGAATTTCAAGTCGTTTTGGATCTTCCAGCGACTTTTTTAAAATTCCTGAAGCCTCCAGCAGATTTTTGAAACTTTAAATTTTCACAAAATTTCATCAAATGGAGATGGAAAGCTGAAATTTACTCTACACTCCAATTTTAACACCCTCTGAAGACGACTTCAGGTGGGTTCAAGTAATTTTAGGGCCTCCAGCGACTTTCTTTGAAAATTACTGGAGGCTCCAGCAGATTTTTGAATCTTAAAATTTTCACAAAATTTCATCAAATGGAGATGGAAAGCTGAAATTTACTCTACACTCCAATTTTAACACCCGTACCTAGGTAAACTGCCCTATTATGAGACCCCTTAGCTAAATCGTCTATTTCTCAGGACCTACTGCATATTTTCAAGTTCTGATTGCACTAAAACGTACTCAAAACTCCAATGTACAACCCCCTTGTGTTGATTTAAAGAACAAAAAAAAATTTATATGATTTTTTTTTCAATTGAAAAAAATGAAATTTTGACCAAAAAAAAAGTGGTCCTAATAGGAGACCTTATGTTGTTTTTTTTTTAATATAGGAAAAAAATGGAAATAGGACGGGAAAACATTATATTTTGGTTAATAAACAATACAAATTGTTTTTATCGGGTATATACATATGCCATTTTTATTAGTTTTGGTGCTCATTGAGCACATAAGTCTAAATCTTCAGCTGTACATAGTTCACAGACCCATTATTCAAATTTCATCCAATTTTAATATTTTGAAATGATTTTATTGCGTTTTGAAGTGTTTTATGGCCATTTTCAACCTGTTCCAAAAAAGCTCAATGTAATTTGTACTATGAGATAGGGTCTCATATTAGGCAACTCGTGGGGTCTCATATTAGGAAATCAGTGTTTTTTTTTTTTTTTTTTTTATTCCCTCTAAATCTATAAAATCATAAAATAAATCACCAAACATGCCAGAATCATAAAATATGTATAACACCTATGCTACATATTTATGCAAAGAAAGTGAAATTACCTTGCTTAGTTCAGCTGTAATACTCGTCCAAAAACACCTCTTCAAAACATTGGCGATGTCAAAAACACGTTTTCAGCGATAAAAAAAAACAACGCACAGAAACTCTCCAGTTTTTGAAGGTGCGGCCCGCGGCCTAGTCATTGACAAATACCTACTAGTTAGAGATGTGCACTTTTCAGAAAAGTAATTTTGATGAAATGAAAAGTGAAAAGTTCATTGAAAAGTGTGAAAAGTAAATCGTGTGAGTTTCATTTTAAAGCTCTCTGTAAGAGCTTTAAATTGATGTATTTTTTGCCTATCTAAAACTTTTTTCTCTTACTTAATCAAATAGTGGTAGTTTTGAGCCTTTCTAGAGCTTCTAACATTTTTGAGTTCTTCAGTTTTGAAAAAAATGTTGTGTAAAGAATCAAAAATGGGTGCTGAATTGCGAAGGTGGAGGAGTGGAGAGAGTGAAACTTGATATTTTACTTCATCAATGAGGTCAGTGATCTCTGATGAGTAAATTGATTGGTCACTCGTTTTTTTTTAGTGAAAACCGAAAAGTGAAATGAAAAGTAGGAACCTTTCTTTTCAACTTTTCATTGAAAGAAAAGTACTTTTCACTTTTCACACTGCACATCTCTACTACTACTAGTACATGCAATCAGCGCTCGAGTTCGTTAATAAACAGCTGAGAAATTCGAAGGAGGCATGGTCTCATAATAGGGCAGTTTAGTTTATATATATATTTTTTGGATTTTCAAATTGAAATATTTTCAATATATTCTATCCAATTTTTCATTGAAATAAAATTCATTATATTGAGGACGTGATCATCCAATTCTATATTTTCTTTTTGAAGCGTATTCTCCATATACAGTGGAGTCTCAATAACATAACTCAAACTCCGTTAACTCGAAAACTCCGATAACTCGAAGCAAAGTCTGTTTCCCTTCAACTCTCTATAAGACTCAATGTAAAATTCACTTCTTTATCTCGTAGTAAAAAGTCCAAAAACTCCGATAACTCGAAGTCAACACCTTCTCCCTTCAGCTTCAAGTTATCGAGACTCCACTGTAGATTACATTCAAACACCCCAAAGTCTCTATATTCTATGTGTAGCGTTTTTAGATCAATCTTATTCCAAAAATCAATTCTTCTGTTTGTAATTGTTTTCTCAACTGGAGGTAAGGTAAGCAAACCAAACTCCTTAGTGTATATGTGAACTTCTTTTGGATTCCACTTTATAAACTCTTCTATTACAATTTCATAATCTTCAAATTTCAAGTCAAATACACTAGGAATATCCATCTTGTAAGAGAGGTGAGATAATAATGAGCTCCTAGCCGAACTGCACCACTATTTATACTTTTTCAGAGCTACCCCACTCCTTCTCAGATGCGCGCGCAACATCTGCATGTGAGGTTTGCGTCGGTCGGTGGCTGAAAAAACCCTCCCATGTGCGAAATGACGTTGCAACAACGTACCAAAATCATCTATTAGTGCGCATGGGCAGTTTCAAAAACGCGCCTATGATAGCTCAATATTGTGGATTGTTGGGTTAGGTTAAGCGAAATACCCATTTGACATTGTAAAAGTTAAATTCATGAAGAAAAAATACCGTCCAAATGAAAATGTTTTTTGTATTTTTATATGCTCAATCGATTTAGCTAAATCTGATTCAGAATTTTTCCACCAGCTGAGATGCCTCCTTTGTGTAAGCGACAGTTTTCGAGATATTTTAAGCAAAAATTCAAAAACTCATTTGGGAATTGGGAACCTTTAAATAGGTCTCCATGCCCTCAGTTTTATGCTCTCCCAAATTTGTACACCAAAGAAGAAGACCCTCTCTGTCTCTCCCAATTCTGATTCATTGCGTTTCATTACTTTCATCGCCCACTAAGGATCAGTTAGGTCCTCAATAAGTACATAGTAAAATTGAAGTGCTTTTCTACAATTTAATTATCCAAGTCAGACTCCAATGACTACAATGAATAATAATTATTGAAACAAATTAAAAACGATTTTTTTCAGTCCAAACGCCAGAAAAGTAAGAAACCTTCTTCGATTTCAGGTGAAAGTGAACAAGTTTGAAAATAATTTTAATGAAGTAAAAAGAGGTGCTTCGACATGTTGACAAAAAATCATAACATTTTATCAACAAACTTACTTATCAGATCGGTAAAAAGTTGAAAAGGTGTTGCTGTTGCTACAAAAAAGTGATAAAAAATTTTCAAAAAATGAAAAAAATAGAGACGCAAGATAGAAACCAGGAAAATTGTAATAGATCCTTTCATGACGTCGTCTGACTTCAAAGTGCCGAAAAAGTTGCAAACTTTGAAAAAATTTCTGCATTTTCAAACTAAGTAATTTCATTTCGAATATTTTGGGTAAAAATGCACTACGTAGTTATAACAATTCCTTCTAATTTTCACATCATTTTTAAATCACGAAAACTTAATCCCACTGAGCAGAAATTAGGCCACGTAACAGATCCTTTAGCTTATCAATGGAAAACCCAATCTCTCAATGGACTTGGAATTTTACGAAATCCATACTTCGTACTGCATCATCGCATCGCCTCTTATTTAAATCAACAAAACAGCTCAGAATCGGGCAGGACTTTCCGAATAAACGTGTAAATAACCGCGTGATAACGTCAAATAAATAACGTCGAAAATCATAACAACAATTGCATAACTCGCACAATAACCATATTAACGCCTAATCAGCTGGAAAAAAATGATCAATTAATGAAAACGAGCGATAGTGACGAGACCGACAGGTAAACAGCGAATCTAAGTTCAAGGAAATAATTCACGTAGGTTTCCTAATGATAAATTTTTACCAACTGCTCAAAAAATTCCGTCGTCTAAAATATAGGTAATAATTTCTCATAGAAAACCTATCGAATCATTCGAACGTATAATTAAGTCACGAGATCTCGAAGCATTTTCTTAGAAAGACAATAAAGTACTAATTACACGCACCAAAGTATTCATTAATTAATAAATCCGAATATTCTTAATTGAATCTTCGAAACGATTAGCATTATTATATGTAGATATAGGTGTGTATGTACAAGTGAAAGCTTATAAGAATCTATCAAACAAAAATATGAAAAACCCTCAGCTCCTTGAGCATTACAAATGAACTTATTCGTCGAATTGAGCCATAATAATACCAACTAAAAATCAACAAAATATAGTACATATTTTCTGTAAGGTCGATTAGGAACGAATTATAGACACGTAGAAATTAATCTCGCCGACTGATAATGCTCTATACAGTCGACTATACATACATCAAAGTCAACATTGTAGGTAAATTGTTATAATGAGAATAATAATTACAGCGGTGTAAGATAAGGGAGTTCTCCCCGAGTAATTTCCCCGCACATTTTGGTATATTCTTCGCGGTATCATGGACGTATTAGAATGAATGAAAATTTATTACAATCATTCTCATTATTAATTTAATTTAATATCAGCTATATTTTTTTCATTTTACTCTATGATCGAGACGCAAAAAAGCCGCAAAATCTGTACAAAATTAATCTTTGATTCGTGTATTATTCTTATCGAAACCACTATATTGACAAATCATCTGTTGCACGAGTGCTTATTATAAAAATCAAGTAGACTACTTAAGGCTGCGAGTAAAAACGATATCGTAACAAGGTTTAGATATGCATCGACAATATTAGGTATACATATTTTTCAGCTTGAATAATTCTTCTCGTGTTCGATTCATCATACAATACGTGATTTTTGACGCTATTATCACTGTATTTTTATCAAACGTAGGTATACGCTTACTGCTTTACTTATGGTAGACGTGAAAAATGAAAGTACTTATTAAATCGAAGTGAAATAAATTCAACAATTTTATCAATCATGCGCCTTTTTCTAATTTTTTATTAGTAAGCCCTCAGTCCTGAAGCAGAACTAAATTCAAACCGGAAAAAATATTTGAAAAAATCCATCCCTCTCCTCTCTCTTCGAATACAAAATGTTAAAAACTTCACAAAATTTTTACTCCACCAAAAAAAAATACCTAACGATTTAAAAACTAATCTCATAAAATTCCCCATTCAAAATCTCTCGCAGTCACACAATTTCCAGTTTCGTATCCACCCTTCATTTCCTTCGCCTTCAAAATTTGATAAATCGACTAGGAAAATAATACATACCAACCCAAAGTAATAAAATTCTAAATTACGTAACATACGTATTTCCAGTTTTACCTGCATATTATACATTGATATACTGTCAGGTGTTAGTTCGCGATTCAAATCGAGCTCACCACAAATGAATATCACAAAATGTAGATACTTTTGGAATGGAACATCGACTACATGAGAGTTGGTCACCTTACCATTTTTTCAAAAATACAAATGTACGGAATATCAGTGTAGGTAGGTACTCGATTAGTTTAAAAGTATTTTTACAAGTGAAACTAACTCATTATTACACAATGTCAACTTACGTAGGTATGCTTGCGATAACGTAACATATGATTTTTTTTCAAAAAAATAGGAGGTGTGTTGAATTTTCTATTTCTTTTTTGATAATTTTTACAAGTGATTTATACGTATTTTTCGATTCCAAGTAAGCACGAGGTTTTCCCTTTTTTTTCTTCTGCTTTATACCTTACCTGCTGGTTGGAAAAAATCCATCTATTTTCGATTTTTAATTTTTCAACAAGGTTTGCAGCTAATTTAGACAAGCAAAGGAGAGAGAAGGTCAATGACAAGAATTATTTTCTGACACATTTTTCTTTTTTTCAAATTTGATAAACACCGAAAAACACTTGGGCATGCACACTGCATAAATAATATCTATTAGATCGTGCAATTTGATAAGTTTACTTTTTTACTACATTTTACTAACGATGTAATTTTCAGCTCGTGACCACCTTCCACACCTCACCACCGAAGTAGAAAAGTTATATTCATTTTGCTTTGGTTTCGAGTAAATTTTAAAAAGAAAAAAGAAATATTAATTTTTTTATTCTTGAAAATATCAATTTTGTATTTCTCATTTTATCCCCTCATTCGTCATTTAATTTTCTTTATTTTTTAGCATTACCTTCGTCTTTCAATGTCACAACGAAGCAGGATTCTTGAAATAAAATTCAGGTCAGGTCCAAACTTTCAAATTTAAAAAAAAAGACTCAAAAAAGATTAAAAAAATAGAAAAAATTAAAAATTTTGAAATAAGAAGAGAATACATGAAAAATTCCAAAATGTGACTAAAATAGATATGAAAAAAAACAACACTTGTGAAATTTTTCTATTTTTTTTTTTTTTTTTTCAACAAGAAAAGTCAGAATTTTTAGCAATACGTACCTTTTTTTCAATTTAAGAATTCAGGGGCGAGGGGGGGATAGGAGGGGGGGTGACTCAAAACTTTCTGAACAAAGTGCATTCAAGTCGAAACTCTCAATTTTCAAAATTATTTCAAAATTCTGAAAGAGAAGGAGAATAAAGGAAAATTCCAAAACTTCACTAAAATAATATGGAAAAGAGCAAGATTTCTCAGAAATTTTATCAAGTCAACGATTATTCAGGCCAAAAAAATAATTTTCAAAAAAACAAGCTGAAAATGGCAAAAAAATCGAGGAAAAATAATTTTGAAATTCTGGAAGAAGAAATCAAATGAGTTTGTTCCATGGAAAAGGGGCCTTGGTATTTTTTTTTTTTTTTTACAATTTTGAATGTATTAACAAAAATGTTTTCTATCAATTTCACCATATTCAGCGATATTGAAGTGTTCTTCCATGAAGAAAAAAACAAATTAGAAAATGTTTGCTTGTAGAAAAAACTTATTAGCCCATTTGAACAGAACTAGTAAAAATCAGTGAAAAAAATTGACTAAGGCCCCTTTTCCACGAAGCTCCTCAAATGGTAGATTTAAAAATTTACTAATGACTGGGAGGGGGGGAGATTCAACATTTCATCTGGTTAAAGATTATTTGGTTAATTTTTTTTAATTTTCAAAAAACCAACCGAAAAGAAACTAAAAACAAAATTGTAATTCAGAAATTCTGAAACAAAATAGAAAATTTTAGAATTTTAGTGAAATATGGAAAAGAGCAGGCCTTTTTGGTCATTTATTTGTCAGGAAAGCAGGGAGAACGGGATGAGCAGGCTTGTTCTACTAAAAACCTTTTTACTATAGTTTGTTCAACATTTGAAAATTTCACATTCACCGAATAAGAAAGCGGTTCCTCCCAGATTGAGTTGAATTCCATCAACATTTTTTCCTTAATGCCCTTCAAGTATTTCAATTCAGATCAGAAAAATTTCATGAATCATTCTGGTTCGAAGAATTACAGAACTAACAATATTTTTCTAACCCTTCCTCCTTCGTTTGGCTTCGGGGGGGGGGGGGGGTGAAAAATTATTTTAAAAACAATAACATAGATACTGTGTAATATATCGTTTGTTATAGTTTTGGAAGTGCTGAGTCGTCGAAATGTTGACTCGATTTTTAGATTGGACCGTTGCAAGCTTCGATGGTATCTCAAATTCAAAATTCAAAAAATTTCCACCATATCAAAATTCTCAATTTTTTTTTTTTCGAAAAACCTACCTAATTTCTATAAAATTTCTAAACCGAAATCGTGAGATATGATTTTTTAAGCCCTGTTCTCTATTTCTCTCTTTTTTTTCTTTGATAAACTCGGGAAAAATTCATTTGAGAAGAAAAAGATTGAAGTAAGAAAGGAAGGGGGGTTTCAATAGGAGACCAACTAAAAATAGGTTTCAATAGTGCACTGTTTTGACATTTTTAAAATTGAATAGGGGAGAGGGGGTAAGATGGTCATGGAATCTTCAGATTTCATTTTGAAATAATTATAAAAAAATAAGAAAAACATAGGAAAAAAGTAAAAATTGAGAAAAAATGTACTTGATATGTTTTTTCATTGGGGGGGGGGATAATTGAGGTAACCCATGATTCCTGCATGAAATTTGATAGTCTGTTTTAAAAATGGATTTTACAAATTTTACACTCGCTCTCCCCTCTTTTCTTCTTTGGATTTCATTTAAAATAATTTCAAATAATCGGTATACTTTTTTTACAATTTACGATGAAGAAAAGGGGTAAGGTTTAAGTATAGGGTGTTACCATTTTTCTCTACCAATCTCTCTTTTTAAAATATTTAGAATAAAAATTGGCAAGTTCGACTTGAACGAAGTGTTTGCAGAGAAAGATTGAATTTTAAAAATTTTTTCATCCAAGGGAATTTAATTTTTGGGAAAAACAAGGAGTCCTATGAAAATAGTAAAACGAAACAATTATAGAACGTGAGATTTCCCAGTTTTCCTGCTGCTCCTTTAAATTTTAAAAATCCTCCTTTTGAACAAAAATTGTAAAATATTCAACTTTTTTCAAAACTGTGATTTTTTGACACATTCTAATGGACCATCCTGCATACTTCATGAGATGACCCATCCATCAACCCTCCTCCTTCAACACATCTCAATTCTTCATCAGATAAATTTCAAGGTGCAGACCATTTCTGCGATAAATAGACTCCAATTATCGACACCTTTGCCATGATATTCACCTCATTTGACCTCAACTCGCGATCCATAACCCCTAACTCGATTATCAGGAGTTCAGCGAAAAACCGCGAGAAATTTATCTCGATAATACGAGTATCTATATTATTATTAAAAATGAAACATTCATTGAGAATCTGAGTAAGTAAATTACGGTCAACGCAACAAGCAAACCTCTAAAATCATTTCCACATCACTTCCTATCCGTGTCATCCTCGTTATTACGACACAGGCCGATTGGACGTAAGGTGAAAGTCTTTCTAATATAAAATACTATTCAAAGAAGTAAACAAGTTCCCGGAGAAATATACATATATCGAGCATCTTGTATATGTACCAACACCAACGTGCTTGCTGTGGTTAAATGCTTCAAATTTTTTTCATATCGTGAGGTAATATTGTTATACAATTACCATATCCCTCTAATCGATTAGAATTCATCTAAAGTGTTTATTCCTTTTTTTTGAATCAACGGGGCAAAAGGAACTAATCAATCGGCCGGTACGAATAACTATAGATGGACGTAATATACGCTAATGATATTTGAAATGTATGGAATAAAGTAATACAATAGTCACCGCCAAGGTTAAGACTGTATGATACTTGTATAGAATTTCGATACTACATACAAATAAATACCCATTGAAAAGCTACGTAGACGTACGGTACGTCTACGTCCATCTGATCTGTACACAAACAAAATAAATACACGTGTAGGCAGAGATACTTCGATTGACCACCGATTATTATGGTTGAAATTTTCGTCTCGTTCGACGTACCACAATAAGTACCTAGACTACGAAGTACCTAATATCTCTATGTATTACATTTGATTCTACGTACAAAATTCTAACAAGATGCAGCATCCTACTTACATATTTCCTCCTTGGGACTTCTTCGCACTGATCTACCTTCTCCAATCCTTCCTTCGAAGATATCATTTTGGAATGGACGACGCTGAAAAAAGAAAATCACCACCGTTTAGTCGAAAACCCAAAGCAGCAATATCATCTCGAAAGAAAGAATTTAGGGCAACGTTTAACTGAGTAAGCATCATAAGTACCTCGTATCATACTGAGTTATTAAAAAACCACAGCAACACATCCATCGAAACACGAACATGATGTTAGATCGTAGATCTTCGAGATTGATCCGCGATACAAGCCCAAAACTACATGTCGGCTGGCAGAAAGGAATTTGAAATAGATAACGATTTATATCTACCATTTTAAATAAGATTTAGCGATATCGATCACACAAGCTTGTCTTTGTTAAGGCAGGTGTAGCTAAATTGGATTATATAAATATATTAATAAGCTCGTGTACGGATTGATTTGTGCAAAAGAAATTTAATTTTCCAAAATTAAATCTACTGTGAAGAGTTTTATCGTAAGATAGAACGTTTTTTATGAAAGCTCGTAGTGTATTTTGTGAAAGCAGCTAACGGTGTGAGGTCTAATTAAGCTTTGAAAGCTGATGATACGATACGAAAAATACAGCTTTCTACATACCTATCCATGTCTTTAGTTCTAATTTTTCAACATTTCGAATAAAGAATAACTTGAAAGCTGGAGATTTCAGCGAAATACTTGGAAAATATTGAAATATTTCGAATATTTATTTTTTCGCTGTCGAAAAAAGATAAGATAACACTTGAGTGTTATCCGAATAGTTCACTGCGAAGGAAACAAAACAAGAGAATTTTGAGATGCGTTATATTGACACTTTCGCGCTCACTAGGATCGCTACCATCGCCGGCTACTGTGTGACGTATAGAGGGGATCAAATACATTGGTTATATGGGAGAAATGTAGTTTTTCGACTTTTGAGTAGAAATGAGTGCATTTACGTAAATTTTGAATAGAACATTTCTTAAAGAGAATTAAATTTCCCGTCGAATGGTGTAAAAAACATTCATTTTCGTGCCGAAACAACGATTTTACGAAGCATTTTCATTCACGGATTTTCATGTAAGTGCACTTTGAATTAAAATTACTCGAAATTTTGATCGAGCACATAGGTTTTTTAGAATACCAAAATGTTCACAATTTTATCCTCTTCAAAATGGTTGTTTATCCTAATCGCTAGCGTTTACCGTTCAGAAGCAATTAAAGCTCAAAGTTGTGAAAACTAGTGATGTGCAGTAAAAAAGAAGGCATAAAAAGGAATTGTAGACTGAAAGTAGTACAATTTTTTATTTTCATATTCGAAGTATTAGATGTGAAAAATGATTGGAAATGGGAACTGAAAAAATGTCATAATTATCAATTTGTACTTTCAAATTTCAATATACCGATTTAAAAAAACGGTCAAAAACTGAAAAGGTTGAAACTTGAAAGAGCATCTATAGGTACATTTTTATTTTTCAATGCAGTTACTACGTTCCGAACGATTTGGGGACAATTTACCTTGCGCAATTTACCCCGCGCAATTTACCCCGCGCAATTTACCCTGCGCAATTTATCTCGTGCGAAAATTTATCTCGTGCGAAAATTTACCTCGCGCGAAAATTTACCTCGTAAGATGATTGATCTCGTGAGAAAATTTACCTTGTGTGGATATTTACCTTGTGAGAAAATTTACCTATTTGGAACATTTAACATGTAAAAACAATCACGACAAATTCAGGAACACTAAATGGTAAATTTATATTTAAAAATAAAGTATTAACCTGCCATGGGTGACATGGGGGATTTATACGGGAGTAGTACCATTTTGTAGCTCTCGTTGAGGCGAACACAGCGCGCTACCTACAAGCCCCTCTATCTATTCATGGGAAGAAACTACGGGCGTCTAAAGTCTAGAAAATGAGCAAAATCAAAACAGATTAATTTCTGAAAATTTTCAAATTTACTCAAATTGATCTGTTTCAAAACTTCAAAATTGCATGGATCCTTCAAAAATGAAGGTAGGCTAATTCCAAAAATTGCAATTTTCTTCTAATAAAATGTTCTACAAGTTCCCTAGGTCAAATTTTTCATTTGGACAAATTTTCATTTTTTGGTTTTGCTCATTTTCTAGACTTTAGACGCCCGTAGTTTCTTCCCATGAATAGATAGAGGGGCTTGTAGGTAGTGCCCCTTGTTCCCCGTGATGAGAGCTACAAAATGGTACTACTCCCGTATAAATCTGCCATGTCACCCATGGCAGGTTAAAATTGCACAGCCCGGCACAGGTGATCGATTACTATTGTCGAAAGGGGAGGAGAAAGCGTAGTAGGTAGTACTCAATATGTAATATTATGGGCAACTCCTCATATAGGTACTCCATAAGATCTTCATGTTTTGTTTCTGAAAATTTCGAAACCACACATTTTTCAGCTTCTGGGTGGCATCTCTGTAAACTTTTTTTTTTTTCTGAGGAGGTTCACCGGCAATTGTTTGCTCATACTGAGCCTCGGTTATACAGTGCTCCTTTTTTAAGGCAGCTGCAAATCTAAATACACTAGCGTGAATATCTATCACTGAGAGTTTGAACGGTGCTTTGAGAATTATTTCATGGCATTATGAATGAAAACTTTGATAATAAAATAGTGCATGTTTCAAATGGTGTTTCCTTACGCGGTAAATTTTCTCACAAGGTAAATTTTCTCACAAGATCAATCATCTTACGAGGTAAATTTTCGCGCGAGATAAATTGTCTCTGGAGGTAAATTGTCTCTGGAGGTAAATTGTCTCTGGAGGTAAATTGTCTCTGGAGGTAAATTGCGCAGGGTAAATTGCGCGAGGTAAATTGCGCGGGGTAAATTGCGCAAGGTAAATTGTCCGGATACCGTTCCGAACAAGTGAACGATATTGCTCGCTTCTAGAGCAAAATGTTCCGACATTTTTTTTTCTTTTTTGACATTTTTTTATACTGGGCGTGTATAATTGCCAGGATTTTTACGCCCAGTTTCGAGGGGTTAGTCTAGATTTGGTTTGAAAGATTGATTTCTTTGATGTATTTAAGAATGTTTTCATTGTTTTCCATCTGCTTGATGTTGTCAGGAATTGTAGGGTTGAGGTCTGAAATGTTTAAGGGTATTCTTTACACCATTATCAGTAAGTGCGGTTTCTGGTTGCATACCAGTTTTTCCTTAACATGTATGTTTACATTTGATGATTCAACTCGCGAACTTGGTCAATTTGGTAAAATTTTGATTTTTTCCCTCATTTTTGACCTAAATTTGATTTTCAAAAATTCACCAAAAATCGAAAAACGCACTTAAATACTTGAAATTTTGACAGGTGATAAATTTTTGCTCGCCCTGTCAATCAAAATGGCCGCCATTTTGTATGTAGGGCCACTTTTTTTTTTGAGTACAAGGGCTAGAAATTTAGCTTAGGACTCCCCCTTTAACAGGGTGTCTAACGGTCCTTCCGGTCCTTCCAGGTCAGTAAAAGTCTTTCTTTTTGCCTATTGGTCCTTCTTTTTCGAAAAGTCCTTCAAAAGTCCTTCTTTTTGCCCGAAGGTCCTTTTTTCCGAATTTTCTAATAATTCTGTCATTTAATAAAAATTAGGAATGGTGTTCTTTTACGTCTCATATTGTATCAATTTTCCACAGCTTTCGCCCTCGCTTCGCTCGGGCTAGATCATTTTTCTTTTCTTTTCTCTGGCCGAAGTTAAAGGGTAGAAAAATATTACTCCTCAAATCAAAAATAATGCTGTTTTACTACTCAGGAATTGTGAATTCTCGAAAGCTTTTGCCCTCGCTTCGCTCTGGCGTTTATTTAATATTCATACTTTTAACTATGATGAATACCTATAAAATTTTCTGAAAACTTGAAATTTGTAAATTTTGAAGCTATGAAAATCAACTTTTTGCATAAAAAATGATGTTTTTCATTTTGAATTAGGTATTAATTTTTCACAGCTGCTACAACAATTTTCAAACATTTCCTAGAATGGAAAAATCAACTCTAGAAATTCCAAAATCAATGAAAAATTCAAATAAATTTTTCATGTGACAGTTTTGTTTTCAACTTCCCTTTTTAAAAAATGGTTCGAACCACATCTGACCAATTCTTTGGAAAAAATCTTGCTGTGGAGGGGAGAGGGGAGAGTTTGGAGCAAAAAATTGGGAAAGTCTAGCGAGAAAAATTGAAGGAATGTCTTAGTCTCACCCCCTCTCCATCTCCCACCACGCATCGTTTCATCACACCTCTGAAAATAAAATGTAATGTTTTGTGTGGAAAGTTTTTTGCTCACCTCCTTTTTATTACATTAAACATTTTTTTAGTCACTTTTTTGATTACTTTTTGGTTACTAAAGTTATTTTTTTGAGAAAAGTTTGAGTACCATCCCTGATATTAAAATTGTTTATCAAAGTACATAGTTTCCCTTACTCAATTTTGATGTCTAAAAAGTAAGCGAGGGTACGTGAGGCGTGACATAGTATAACTTGAAAATATGCCATTGTCGTATTATGAAAAAAAAATTTTAAAAATACGAAAACAGTACTAAATTTCGTTTTTTGGATTTGGTAGTCATTAGACAAGAAATTTATTAGGTCTATTTTGAATATTTTTAATTTTTTTGTTTCTTTTAAAAATTATAAATTTTCGAATTTTTTTGGCAATTTTGTAAAAATGAATGAGGGGGGGGGGGTCAGTAGGTGCATTTTTAATTTTAAAAAGGTCCTTCCAAAAAGTCCTTCCAAGGTCCTTGAAAGTCCTTCTTTTTTGTTTTCAGATTTTGTTAGACACCCTGTTTAAGAAAAAAGTTGTCCCGGAGGATCGACCGGGGGGGGGGGGTGCAATTTATCCTTGAATGGGCTCCTCGACTAAATAATATCATAACAACATTGGATTCTCAGTTTCATCAAATACATCCACGTGTCCTAAAAAGCCGAAACGCATGTTTCTACAATGACATCTACCAAATGGCACGAAGTAGATAAATAGCGAATGGAAACCGAACGAAATGTAACGACATTTTCCGCGTCAAAATAACGTCGGATTTTCGCGATAGATTACTTTTAATCCAATTTACGTAGGTTTCCCAGTTTGTGGAAAACGACGTAGAAAAGCAGGGTTCGCAGGGACAGAGAGAAAAAAAATTAAATGTACGACAAGCAGCCGATGATGGTGCATGGTGGACGTTGAAAACCGTTGCGTTGCGTTGTTTACAAACGTGGTCACTTGTTTGACGAAGAAGATTTCTCCTTTAATCTGGAAAATTTATTTACCCTGCGAAAGGTTGTTGCGTGCCATTCTTAATTCCGTCTGTATCATCAGAAAACAGACAGCTGAACCGTGTACGTCTACGTATCCTTACGAGACACGGTGTTTATTTTAAAACGGACACCAGATAGCGGCCGTAACACCAGCTCTTCACTTCCTCCTGTCTTACGGGTTTTCCGCAATTGTTTACTCTCACTTTTACTCATTTTAAAGGATCACTGTTGTCGTTATTAACGTAACGTAACCTCCGAAACACGTGACCAATTTGGTCGGTTTTTAGATTTTTTGCGCTTTTTTTTCTTCTCTCGCTAGAGCACAACGCAGTGTGGTGTAAGTTGCACGAGCACTAGATACTTCGGTGGTGGTTTTTGCGACGACGTAATGTTTATTTTTTGGTCGTTGATGGGATATAGCGTGGAAAACGTAATTTCGCTTCTTTGATAAATAATACATTGTTTTCGAAATGGATTTTTTTTCTTGTTGAAAATGTACTCGTAGGTACAGGTGAGAGTGGGGTACTGCGGTTGTGGAAATTGCTTCGTTTGATCGAATTCATCGTTCGGTGATTGGCTTCGACAAATTAAGGAATTACCATTTTTGGTGAGTAAGTGAGAGGTTACTCGGATGATGGAAGTTATCAGAAATAAAACTGCAAAAGTAAAAGAGTGCGAATGAATATAACTGAAAACTTGAAATTCAAATTACCAAAGTAGATACATCAAGTACAGAATTAGGTACTCACTTGGATTGCTATCCTTGTTGTCGGATCCGCAGTGGAACCGCCAAAAAGGGCTCCAGAGGTCAAATTTTGCTGTTATCATTCCGTCGGTTTTTTATGTACATACTTACGTGGATCTAAAAATATCAGAAAAAACGAAGGTATTTTAGATTTTCGCGATTGCACAGTAGGGGGATGGAACATAATAGTATATTACAACACAGTAGACGAAAGTGAATGATTTCTTGTTGAGTGCGAAGATTGGCGGAACGAGCCGAAAGCGAGTGGAGCCAACGCACGAGATAAGAATTCATTCACTTTTGACTACTATCTTGTAAGATATTTTTCATTATAAATGCTACGAAAAAATAGAGCATATTTACTACCGTTTACCCATCGTGAAAACTTTTTCCTACTGTGATTGAAAAAATTCCTTCTTGGATGGAAAAGAAATTCTTTTCCATCACACTGTGACGGAAAAGAACTTACATTGACTATATGTATTACGTTCAAAATTCTTTTCCATCCCTACAGATGGAAAAGAATTCACATTGACTAATATATATTGTAAATTCTTTTCCATCACAGTGTGACGGAAAAGAATTTCTTTTCCATCCCTAGAGACGGAAAGAGGTATTTTTTCAATCACAGTAGGAAAAAGTGAATTTTCGCGGTGGGTAAACGGGGGTAAAATGCTACATTTTCGTAGCATGTATAATGAAAAAATAAAAACTCCCAATTTTCGGAATGTCTGTGGCTCAATGTTTTCGGAGCACTCTGAGGAATTTTCAACTCGAAATTGAATCAACGACCAATAAAAATCTCCAAGTTTTTTATAGGAGCAGAAATCAGGCATTTCCTGGATACTATACGAGTACTTTCGATTGTAGTTCCTCTCAACACCCAGAGAGTAATCAAGTAAACTTACGACCATCGGGATATTTCAGCTTCTTCGATTATTTTCTCAAATTTGACAATAAATTCGCGCGGATCTTCCTTTGGAACGAATTTTGTCGTAACTAAGTTGTTGATTAGTAGTCGGATTATGGAATAATATAGTGTCTTTTAGGATTTCAATGCATCGACGAAATTCGTCGAATAAAAAGAATCTTCATTTGATGAAGATCAAAGATCTCAACGGATTTTTACAATGGTATTTTTCGAAAAGTTTTAATACAGCTGTGTCTAATTGTCTTTATTCTAATTAATTTTACGTTTATCGTCTTTATTTTGAACCGAATAATTTAGAATTTCGCGCATCAAATTTTTCCTCATATTTTAGACATTTGGGGAAGCTCCAGACAAAGGCGGATATTTTTTGTCAATGAACTATGAAATACATGTACAATAAAGAATAATTCTTTCAACAGAATAAATTACCTATTGTAACTTATCTACGTACTCGTATATTTGATTTAGTTCAATGATTTTAAGAAACTCAACTGAAAAATCGATAATGAATTTTGCGTTCATTCTTTTTGACTTTGAATATTAGTGACCCAAAAATATACTAGTCATAATACCCGCCCTTCGTGCTGGAATATTTTGCATTTTTTTTTAAATTTGAAAAATGAAATAAATGAATAAATCATCAATTATTTCATGAATTCATTTTTTTTCAAATTTTTTAAAATCTTTTTCTAAATTTTAAAATGAAAAATAAATCATTTATTATCACATTATCATTTCACATAAATTATAGATATATAAACAGGATAGGAGTAGATTGTCAATAATATTTTGATTAACGAGGTGAATATCTTTGACAAAAACCTCTTTCGAAAAAGTAGCATGCAACGTTCTAAATGAGTTGAAATTTTGCGAGAAGTTCAAATATTTCGACAAAAATTTATTGAACATTTTAGAAGAAATTTGAGCAAAAAAAATGGATGTAAGTATGTAATGATCTTCAGAATTCTTGAAAAAGTTCGTATCGAAATCGGTTAAGATTATTATCGAGAAATCCAAATATTTCGACTGAAATGTTTCTTGAGCGTTTTTGAAGATTTTTTAGCCCATAATTAGGTCATGATTTTTACGATCTTTGAATAAGACGTTATTACGAGATATCAATGTGGGTTAAAATTTCGATAGAAAGTCACAGGGTGACGATGAAAGTAAAAGCACGTGGGAACTAGGAAGTGTTCTATATTAACCTCTTCGTGCGCTCGGTGGTAAATTCTTGCTTTTTTCTCGCATGATTTCGAAGACAGGTATTTTGAAATCCGTACGCAGAGTCTAAATTTGTCATTTAGTTTCTAATGGCACCATCACTAGGGAGGGGGAGTACTCCTCCCCAAAGTGGTGACCTTTGGTGAGAAAATAATTCCAAATTTTTTATTTTTTCCATTTTCGAAAAACTCGGGCTGCGGTGGGCCCCTCAATTTTTAAGAATTTTATAAAATACAAATTCACCATGTAATTTTGAAATTTTAAGTTCTGATATCTCTAAAAAGTCGCTATTGAGTAAAAATAAACCCTCATGACGATTTTAGTCCTCTCCATTGAAAACTAAGCTGACCCCACCCCCTAAATAGCTGAAATTTAATGTAAAATACGAATTTCAGCTATTCTAGGGGACCGACTTGGTTTTCCAGGGATGGGGTTAATATCCTGATGAGAATTCATTTCATTCAAAATAGACTTTTTAAATGTGTTAGAACTTGAAATTTTTGAATTTTGGAAATTTTGCTCCGAAGATGGATTTTTTCAAGTTTTTGAAAATTGAGAGGCTTCGCCGCAGCCAGAGTTTTTCAAAAATGAAAAAAAATGAAAAAATGAGGAATTATTTTCTCACCTGAGGTCACCACTTTTTGAGGGCTGCAAGCAGAAGAAATTCAATTTTTTTTTCATTATCAAGGACCACCCTAGTGGGAGTTGATGGAAAATTGCGAGTATGCGATGTCATCAATTTTACAATATGAAGAAGAATCGCCCGTAAAAAGCTGTTCTTCCAATCAAATTGAAATTGTTGGAATCGAACCGTAAGGTTCACCCGACAGAGGCATTACTGTGTTTGTCAAAACGAAAGTAGCCGATAGGGGTTTCAAATTCAGTTCCAAAGAAGTTGCAGAAAAGTGACCTTATTTATATGTTATTTTGAGCCGAACCCCTGAAATCATGTACAACTCATTTTGATACTTTGTGTGGTACTTTTTCAATTCTTCCTGGTGTACTTACTTGTTTCATTGCTTCCACTTCAGCGTCATCTTCAGCTTGTTCACGTTCATATTGTTTTTTCAATTCCTCCACTTCCTTCATATTCATTAGGAACTTTTGACGTTCTTTCATCATGTTAGCAAAATTGAATTTATCAGTATCCTATCATAAAAAATGAAAATTAATACCTTCTCGATAGAAATTTTTGAGTGTCTGTCGCACTGTCGCTTTAAAGCTATAAAAAAAAATTAAATTGAATATATTAAAATTATTAAAATTGAAAAATATTAGTTCTGATAAAATAAATAATATTAAAATTTTTTTAAAGCAAATTTAATGACATTATTATGTGTAGGTACCTAATAATTTAATGATTAGTTGTATGATACCTTTTTCAAAACTGCCGAAATTCAGGGCCCAATTTTGGCTTCAAAATTTTTAGAAAATGCTCGACAAACATTTTTTCAGGAATATTTGAATTTCTCGCGAGATCTTAGCCAATTTTTATACGTCGCTTGATACTTTTTCATAAACCCTGAAAATCATGATTCAATTTTGGGTCAAAAATTCTTTAAACTGTTCTTTTAATATTTTCGTTGAAACGAATGAATTTCTTGCAAAATTTCAACTTAGTTTGATAAGTCGCAAAGTAACTTTTGAATGATTCTTCTACAGTTGATTTTTACTCGTGATTTAGTGGGTGACGGGAGGGGGGGTAACTTCGAAATTCCAGTACGTCCCATTAGTGCGAACTGTGTTTCAATAAACGTGAAACGAACTTTCCTTTATATTCTGATATGAATTTTTCCGGTCCTCCAACTGATATGCGTCCACGTTACCATTTTTATGCTTAATTTTTCCAAAAATCACACCCAAAGGGCATTTTGCCCTATCGTGTATGTAGTTGGCGAGCTAAGTGGATAAAAGACACGAAAAGTCTTTTACGCAGGAAGTAGTTTTTTTTGGCAAATTCAAATTTCACGTCATCGAAACGATATTTACGACTTGAGAAAGTCTACAAATCTGAGCACGTTTCTCCTGCATCACTACTATACTTTCCTTCGTCTAATTTTATTACGCTTCGTTATTTAAAAAATAAAAAAAATAAACGTATTCCAAAGCTCTAAAAGCCAACTCGAACGGTACACAATTTATTGTACGAAGAAGAGAGAGAGAAAAAAAAGAGAAGAAAACTTTCATCGTAAATAATGCTCGCGTTATACTTTTGCCAGACGTAAAAAAGCATTTTAATTCATAAACACCCCCGACAACACATTTCTTGAATTATATTTCGACCTTTTCGATTCCACTCCATAAAACATTTAATCGGGGAAACACCGATGGCAAATGTGTACAGGGTAGACTTTTTTTTTTTCATCAGTGAGCATTGCTATACATTCAGCAACAGATTTCACCAAACCGACGTTTGTATTTGTGTCGTTGTTTTTCATCCTTTTTACACCATCGCTATCGAGTTTTACGTGCTGGTGTGTGTGCGAAAAATACACCAGATAAATAATAATTCTGCTTCTTCGGACAACCCTTGTGTTTTATTTTCGTATTATACACACTACATTTATCATATTCGATATCGAGAAATTTTTCCTTATATTTTACACGGCCAGCGGTATATTATTGTTTTCCATTTCGATTTTTCGTATCGAGTGTATGGATGTACAGACACAGACCTGTAATCCTATATAATGTAGGACTTCGAATGATGAAGAGAATAACATTTTCTATATTTTTGAAAATAATAGAAAATGAATGCAATTTTTGCATGATTTTCAGCATTGGAGAAACAAATTTTCCGAGGCAATACCTTACCTTATTTTAATATAGGTACATACATTTCTGTACTTTGTCATGCATTATTGTAAATTATTTGTTTAACATGCTTAAGAGAAAGAGGAGACTGTGGGTGCTGAATGAACCATTTTTCCTCCTTAAAAAAAATCCAACCATTTTTTCGTCGGGTTTAAATCTTAACTTTCAGAATAATGAGCATTTTGCAAGGATTATTTCATCGTATTCGAGAGCAAATTACATTACTCGAGGTATAGGTGTCTTCCGTAAGCATTCTCGAAACATAATTTGAAAAAATATTAATAACTACTCGACCTAGATTTCCTTTCACATTTTCTCTAATTCTTTCGAACGACCGTTCTAAATGTTTACCTCACAGCCCCCAAAAACTCTTCCACTAAAACGTCGTAATTTCGAATCATTTCTCTCTGTATAGGTATTTTTTTGCCTGTAACGATAAATATTTCGGATTAGAAATTATCATATAAAGCGAAAATGTCGACGTAAGCCGAAAGGGAAATAAAATATCGCGTTGTATTCTCTTTGAAAACGTTTCCTATTTAATTAGTTTATTAAAGTGGTAGGAACGTATGGAACTATAGCGCTGCAAAACACACGAGTTGATGGCAAAATCCAGCAAATGGCAGAATTAAACCCTCGAGGACGTTATACTCTAAAATAAGGCATCTTTAATGTATTTCACATTTCAACTCTCGTCTTCTCCCTTGGTCTACTAACTGCTTCCTGTGCTGTTTCGTAAAGGTTGCGCTGTGGCTTATAAATATGTTTCATTACGAATCTTTATTGTGTACTAGAGTACTTATACATACGTAATGATATGAAGATAATACGAAATGTCAAATGCCTCCTTATACGCGTACTCGTGGTATACGAAGTAAGAAACTTTCACAAAGGTAAATTGAAAATTAATAGCATTTTCACCCGCGTGTGATACGACATTCGTACACCGAGACGAATTCTTCGCATCGTGTTTCAATTACAAGTTTCAATTTGGGCCAATTAAGAAGTTACTAGGTTTTTTATGCATGTCCTAAAACCACCTGCCTAAAGTTCATTTATTTAGATTTTAAATAATTTTTTGAAAACCTTTTTTGAATTTTGCGCAAAATAAAAATGTTTTTGAGCAACGTACAATAAAGGCCAAAAATGAACCTTGGCATTATCGATTTTGGTCATTTGGGGTTTATTTGGCACCATCTCGGTCATTTTAGCTAATTACAACTAAGTCCCACTTTAAGTGAGTTCAAAAGTGAATTTTTGATATATTTTTAAATCCCAGAAAAACTAAAAAGTGAAAAAAATAAAATTGATTTAATTTGTTTCTTGTTGTCAGATAAGTAGGTACCTTACATACGTACTGTGATGGCTTGAACCCCCTCTCCCCGTCGATCCTCCAGGACAACTTCTTTCTTAAAGCAGGAGTCCTAAGGAACATTTCTAGCCCTTGTCCTCGAAAAAATGAGTGGCCCTACTTACAAAATAGCGACCATTTTAACCAACAGGTCAGCTGAAATCGCAGATTTTGAGTTCCAACATAGAACTTGCACGATGTTTTTTAAACCGTACAAAGGTAGATCGAAAGATCAGCCAAAAATTTATCACCTGTCAACATTTCAAGTGCTAAAAAGCCTTTTTCGATTTTTGGTGAATTTTTGAAAATTAAATTTAGGTCAAAAATGAGGGGAAAAAATCAAAATTTTACCAAATTGACCAAGAATACTGAAATTTGAGATATACCCTATTTTCGATACGCCAAATCGATTGGAAACGGTTTCAAACCGTTTATAGTATGAAATGATAATATTATGAAACGATGAAGAACATTTTTGAAAAGAATAAGTACTTACGATTATTGGAATTTGTTTCGCCTGCTGTTTATAAGTACCCAATCTTACTGTCTGAACTTTCGTTTTTGGCACAGTCTCCGCATCCGCGATCGTTCCTATTGGCACTACCGTGTAAGTTTCTTGCGTTTCAGCTAAAAGGTAAACTACCTGAAATGAGCAGTTCTTGAGCCCCCAGCAGATTTTGGAAACTCGAAATTCCCACAGAATCTCATCAAATGGAGTTACAAAAGCCAAAATTCATTCTGCAAACTGATTTCAGTACGCTACGAAGTCGAATGCAGGTGAATTTCAAGTTGTTTTGGAGCATCCGGCGATTTTTTGAAAATTACTGGAACCTCCAGTAGATTGTTGAAACTTGAAATTTCCCAAAATTTCATCAAATGGAGATATAAAACCGAAATTCATTCTGCACGACTAATTTGAATGCGCTACGAAGTCGACAGCTGGTGGGTTTAAAGTCGTTTAGGAGCCTTCAGCGACTTTTTGAACGTGGCATTTTTTGGAAAATTGAAATTTCCAAAAAAGTAGCCGGAAGCTTTAAAACCATTTGAAACCACCATGCAGTCGACTTCATATATCTTATTTAAATTACTGAGTTTGCGAAATTAATTTCAGCTTGCTAACTCCATTTGATAAAATGTTGTGGGAATCTCAAGTTTCAAAAATCCGGATGAAGACTCCAGTAATTTTCAAAAAGGTCGCTGTAGGCTCCAAAACGAATGAATTTTGGCTTTCCATCTCCATTTGATGAGTTTCTAAAATCTGCTGGAGGCAAAAATAAATGTCTTATCTTATTTCCAGTCAATTTGGCGTGTCCAAAATTTGATTTTTGCCCTCATTTTTAGCCTGAATTTGATTTTCGAAAATTCATCAAAAATCGAGAAATGCACTTTGGGACTCGAAATTTTGACAGGTGATGAATTTTTGCCTGATCTTTCGATCTACCGTTATACGATTTATAAAATTTCGTGCATGTCCCATGTTGGAATGAAAAATCTGCGATTTCGGCAGATCTGTCAATTAAAATGGCCGTCATTTTGTAAGTTCGGCCACTTTTTTTCAAGGACATGGGCTAGAAATGTTCCTTAGGACTCGCCCTTTAAGAAAGAAGTTGTGCCGGAGGATCGGCGGGGGGTGCAATAAATGGGGAGTTTACGTCAACGATTCGCGAGTATGTAAGCATCGTTGGGCGGAACTGCGAGCCGGAAATCGTGTTGCGTTAGGAGCTTCAACAGTAGAAGATAGTGGTTACATGCTGGAAATTGTTGCTTGGAATTCGGAAGATGGGTACCCTCTTGTACCAATCATCGAATCGAAGTAATCGATATCACCGAAGAAGATGAAGATGAAGTGATTGAATTGAGCGACGACGCGACGAAGGCAATGTTCAGAGCGAAAGTTGCGCATCTCAGCTGGAATCTACCGCACCCAAATCTCAGCTGGAGTCAAAATAAAAAATTTTATTTTAAAAACAAATTAATAATTTAATTTAAGTTGAATTAAAATTTATTTTCAAAATAAATTGAACACCAAGCATCAACTTTTTATTTCTTAAGCAGAACCGAGCTAAAGTCAACAGTAAGCCGACTTGCAAGCAGGCCAGAGAAAACGTTACCAAGAAACTGGCCGGTGCTAGAGAAAGAATGAACGCTTTGTATACTACTACACCTGTCCAGGTTAAAAGAACTTCTGAAACACGCCCACAACCAAAAGTTGAAGTTACTGCGAAAAATAGAGGAGATTTCTCAACTAGAGAAGAAGTTGCTCCCGTTCTTCGAAGTCCTGCGAAAACTACACGGACCATTTAGTTTATTTTCGTCATCACAGTACTTAGGTAATGAAAAGCATGTACGTATATTTTCTTACCTTTAATGTAACCATTCCGAATTTTCAACTATCTCTAAAAAATCGATACGCTGTAATATGAATTTTCAAAGAAAAAAACTATTGATACCCAAAGAGTTTTATTTCTTTTTTTGGGATCAACATAGGTTTTTTTTGAAAATTCATATTACAGCTTATCTATTGAGGAGGTTGATGTTTTTGAACCTATAGGTAGCTACAAATTAGTTACCAACTGCATTTTTTCATATTTTTACATGTTTTTCAAATTATTGAAAATGGATCAAAAGCTGAACTAGAAACATTTGTGACAATTTACCCAATTTTTTGCCACCAACCTTCCCCAAAGTTGTATTTTTTTTTTTCTTGAAAATGAATCCTTGATGAAAATGAATCTTTGAAAATTTTATTTTTCAACTTGATATAAAAGGAAGCTCAAGAGTTGAAAAAACAAATTAACAATTAAAAATTTCAATTATCCAAAAAAATTTCATGTTGAAGTCAAAATTCTTTATGAAAAACCTGTTCTGAACTTCCAAACTATTTTGGTCACCTCATATTTATAAAGTCCGTCAACGTGAGAAAAATCTCCCCTCTCTCCCCCCCTCCTACAAAAAATGTGTTGTAAATTGAAATTGGTACGATTTTTTGTTGAAAATTTCTCATTTATGTGTCAGAATTATTTTGAATAATCCACTTGCTCCAATTGTGCCTATGGAGCAGTAGAGCATCTCCCCTTCATGAATTGGAAAAAAATCAAAAATGAAACATTTTGAAGTCAGAAAAATTTTTAAAACATTATTAAAAACTATATTTTGGTTTTTTTCAATTTATTTCAACTTTAGGGAGTTTATCGATAGATAAGAGGGAATAATTAATATTCCTGGATGCAGGAGGGGATTTTTTCCTTTCCAGAAGGATTCTGATCAAAATTCTTTGAGACTCCAATTTTTGACTTTTTCCACCGTGTTAATAATTTTCAGGTTCTTTACTTCTTAATTTTTGTTTTCTCGATGTTTTTTGGATTTTGTTTTGACTTCTTGTGAGCAACATTTTTTTTTTTTTTTTTTTTTGAGAAAGCCAAAGAATTAGTGTTGGTTTATTTTTCATTTTGAAAGTGTCCTTCTAATCATCCTTCTTTTCGGTTTTTGAGATTTTATCAGATACAAGAATGTTGTTTTTTCATTTTGCATTTTTGTTCGATGCCTACCCAAGTACCCAGTACCCACCTATCTGAAAACAATATTCTGAACTGTGGTGTTGATTGAAAGTTGAAAAACAAATTGTATACAAAAAAAATAATGTTTTATTGTGGTTGGTATTTTTGTAAAATAAATATCTTATTAATTTCAAGTTCTTCTCATTTTCAAAAGTACATATTACAATTAGGTACCCGAAAATTTATACGGTATGTAGGAAATTTTTAAGAATAATTGGTGTTGATTAATTTTCACATTTTCAGCAGTGAAGATTTTATTACCTATACATTATTATAGGAACAACTAGCTCCATTAAAAAAAAAAATGCTTTTCGTTCTTGTTCATATCTACCCATTAATTTAAAACCATATGATGCAATAGGGTATCTATTTTTTTTTTTTTTTTTTTTTTTTTTGAAAAACAACCATAGATCTTATTACCAGAGACTTTTTTTTTTTTACAAAAATTCATTGATGTTGTTAAAGCTCGTGTAGCATTTTTGACTGTGGACGTTTTTGAAAAAAAAAAAAAAACTTCAATTTCAATGATGAAATCACTCAAGAGTAGTAATGCTTAAAATTAATTGGTAATGTTGGAAGGTTTTTGATTCCTATAAAGAAATCTCACAATTCCTCGCCATGAAGATTATTACTTTCAGTTGTAAATGCATGGTCTGCTGCGTAGAATTTGTGACAATCAGCAGGGTAATGTGCCTATAAAGACAAATATAAAATTATGAGCATTAATTCGCAGCTCAAATTTTATTCTAACACAATGGCAAATACCTATTCATACACTTACTTCGCATACGATATCTTCAGTTACAGCATTATATAATTTCCAAAATGGCGTTCCTGTCCTGCCTGATAAATACCATGCAGCGGATAAGCTAAAAAAAAAAATCAATTTCATGAAAATGAACACTTCATGACACATTCTTGAGTTGTAGACATTTTTGAGTTATAAAACGCACCTGGATAGTTTCATTACTCCTGGCTTGAGGCCTATTTGAGCTGGTGAACTGTTATCTTTTTTATTTAAATAGCATAATAGTTGTTTATCACATTGAGGATTTAGGATGGAAAATTTGTACGCTCGCCATACTCTGAGAACTGGTTCTATTAATTCGCCATTCAATACGTCTCCTAGTCTATCACTAATTTCCTTGGAGCTAAGTTTACTCATACTGAGTAAATTCTTTCCATCGCCTATTTTGAATACTTCCTGTGAGAAATAATCGATCATTAGTGAATATATGAGTATGTATGCACAAGTAACAGTGATTGCTCAAGAATGTGTATGGGTACGAAAAAAAAATATATTGGAAGATTTTAAACCAAATTTAGTAAAGGCTTTCATTTGAGTTGAAAATCACTCATGAAGGAGAGGTGGGTTTTCAAAAAAAAAATCATTTATGGAAAATAGTTCTCAATTTTTTCCCAAACAGGTTGGTTTGTAGCTGAAACAAAAAACACGATTTTTTTCTCGAAAATGTCCCTTCTTTGAGGACTTATATCTCCCCTTCAGGGGCATCTCCGTAGCTAAAAAAAATTCTGAGTTATCTTTCAACTCGAATTTAAAGGTCTTCTCTGAAGTTGGTCGCAATCCTACTGCATTTTTTAAAAACACAACCCACTCTAATTTACTGTATGATGATTACCTTCAAGTATATCACAGCAGGTCTGATGTATTTGCCTGAATCTATTTTCAATCCAAATTGTTTCTTTGTTATGGCATCAATTATCGATATTGCTGAATCAGTCGGTTTGGTTGGATCAAAGTGTACCGAATCTGAGTACCCTTGAGATCTTAGAAAGCTGTTCCCAAGAAACTTGATGTTGCCGATGTATCTGAGGAAAAATAAACAATGTGTTAACTTCCATTTTGTGATTTCATTCCATTAGAATTAGTATCGTACCATTAATTGTATCAAAGTGGCGTTATTATAGGTAAATCTAGAAGATTGTGTGGGTAGTGTATGTTAAAAATTGTTCATAATGGTCTACGAATTGAAAACAACGTTAAATTTTTTACATTTTTTCCTCCCGAAGGGCTGAAAAAAAACACGACGCGTGTCCGTCTGGAAATCGAAAAATGTAATTTTTGGGCAACCCCCTCCCCCAATATGACCCTTAGGAGGGTCCAACCGCAAATCTAACTTCATATTCGTGTTCAGCAAGTTCGATTCATATGATAACGATACCCATATTGTCGATCTTATTTCGTCCCAATATTAGAGGAGGGGGTGCCTATGGCCCCAAAATTGGGGTTTTTTAAAAAATGGTTGGTTTTCTATTGTTTTTAGTGGTTCGCATGCAAAACTTTAGAATTATAAGTATCTTGTAGTATCGCTTTGTTTGGTGGTGCCGTGACAAAAAACACATTTTTGAGTGTTTTTTGAGTTTTTGAAAATGACCCACCTGAAGAAAAAATTTGAAAAAAAATACCAATTAGGTATATATAGTACTTATGCAGATGGTACTTTTGAAAGGAAAAAAAAAATGGTGTGTACAAGAATTAGGTTCGGAGATACGGCAGCTTCAAATTTTCTTTTGTCGATATCTCCCCCCTGAGGGGCCGAAAATTTTGAAAAATTCACATTGGTAGACTCATATTTCCTCGATATACATATTTTGGGTAAATTCAAAATTTTTTATTCAAAACTCGTTGAAGTATGATTTTCCCCCGAAAAAAGCGTTTTTGGCCATTGTGGGCGAGGGGTGAGATGGGGGAATTTTTTGGCCCCAACATTTTTTTAAAAGGCACCCAAAAATGTTTCATCAAAATTTCAAAAATCCGAAGACAGGGGCATTTCATCTATTTTACCCGGGAATACGCTTTAAAATCCTGCTGGAGGCTCCAAAATGACTGGAAATGTTGAAATTCGGTTTAGAGATGATGATTTATGCTTGGGGACTTCTTTCATTTTTATGTATTTTTTTTCTTTTTTTTTCAAGAACATGAATTTTGAATTTTTAACAATTTTTCATAAATCAAAAAATATATCTGAGCTGCTGAACTTTTGAACATGGAGGTTTTAGACCGATACTTTCCAAAGATCGTGCGATTCCATTCAAATTTGGAGACAGATATCTCGACTCGACTTCTCGAGATATTCCCTTATTGAGACGGAATGATAATGGTTGAATGATAAGAATTCCATTTCAGTTTTTCAATCGAAATAACCTGAGATGGCATCAGACATCATAATATTTATAATCGCAATAACAAGTCGTAGAATAGAATGTGTATTGCTGATACTGAACGTGGGAGTGGACTTCCATACGTTCAGTGACCTCGATTTTGGTAACGGTGGAATGTTTTTTCTTCAACTTTTTACGAGTATGATAACATCATGTGGTTATATTATTTCACCGGATCAACTTTGCGGATGTCTGAAGATGAAGATGAAGACGATGACGAGTTATCTTGATTTTTGAGCGTTTCCAATATAATTAGTATTACCTAGTCGTATATTGGGCTGTAATTGTGTGTAATAGCAGCCCTTGCACGTGATCTAAATTAATCATGAGAATAGTCTAACGAGTGTTACTGAATTGACTCAAAGTTTGTCAATGTATTATTCGAGTGCTCGGTAAAATTTATTCATGGAAATAAATATTCAAATGATACCAAATAGGTAATCAGTGGAGCCTAAATTTGTGGAACACTTACGAAGTGATGGGTGATTTAGGTTCCTGGTAAAATTTCGTCATAATATAATTTATATAGGTATAACTTATAGGTGAATGACGAATACGAACCGGAATTCTGTTAGAAAATTAGGATTATAACTCGAGTAAAAGCTAAATGTAGATTCTGATTGTAATAATAAGTATGTATTGTACTCGAATATAGCTAAATTTTTTCTATCACAAATGAAGAAATATCTCACCTAGCTTGAGTACTCGGATCAGACAAATGCCTTATCCATTCTCCAACAAAACTCGAAAGACTCTTGATCCATTTACGTCTAAACGAAGCGTTCTCCATCGACTCGAAAATCCTATCTACTTGGAAATACCCATCTTTATCAACAAACAGCTGGAATATGGCTTCTAGACCACTCTTCTTCCACACAGCTTCTCCGAATTCCGATTGTTTGAAATGTTCCCAATATTCGTAAAAAATATTCATAAAAGGTGGCGTATACGATCCTTTCTGATGCTTATCATGCTCCAATTGATCTTCCAGCTCGTTATCAGCGAAATGCACGTGTCCACTGGGCACATTACCGGTCAACATTGGTAACAAGTTCAATAACCCTTCAAATCCGCCTCCTTCTGAATTCTTATCACTCATAGATGAGATTAAATTACCGGCTAGGCCTAAAATTGATCCCCAATCAGGGCTGCTTTGCTGTCCTGGTATTTCGTTTTTGCTTTCGGCCAACGAAGAGAATACTTGGGCGACTTGACCTAGCATATTGGGATCAAATCCTTGAGGATTTTTCTCCAGCATACCAGCTATACCGCTGAGGATATCGCTGGCTATGTTTTTGCCTCCGGGTGTATTCATACCTGATAACAAATCGCCGATCGCTTGACCGCCCTTCATTGATTGGAAAATTCCACCGAGAGCTGCCATCACTGCGTTTTTACCCATGTCTGGATTTTTTTCCATCAGGTTTCCGAGCATGTCTTGGGCTGCGTCCAAGAATACGTTTTTTTCTTCTTCATGATGGGCTTGGTTTTCAGACTGAGGATTCGATTGTTGGAACGAGAACCGAATTGGTGATACGAATAGAAACAAGACGAATAACTTGGTTGATTTGTACATTTTCAAAAAAAAAAAAAAGAATAATATGGTTACCTAATAAGAAAAATGTATAAAAAAACGTAAACTAATATCACAATTTGATAATAACCTATATTTTAACACTTTTTTGTCACATTATCAGCTACTAATATGCGAAAATTTACGTTATTTTGTTCGTAAAAAAACTTAAGTAAATAGAACACGACAAAATTGCATTATGATAAGGTTCAAGGTATACTGTTGGAAGTTAGAGACCTGAGACACCAACACGGAACTGGTTTCGTTCGCGTCATGTACTGGAGCATCATCAAGCGAGCCGTTATGAACAACGTAGCAGGTAGAAGAGGTAAGAGTGAGGAAATGACGTGTACTCTGGGTCAGTATCCACGAAGCATTGTTCTCAATCTACGGATACGTGTTCTAGGATGTATGTATAAGATGTATTACTCTGCGACGTTTTTATTTTGCAGAATTTTTTTCGCCAAATTTATTGAAGTTGAACTTTTCCAACTTGTGGTAATTGCTCATTAAGGATAAAAATTTCAGAATTAAGTCACGCCGATAGGCCAAAGAATGAATGACTTGGAAGTTTTTCAATTTTGAAAACATTTTTTTTTTTTTTAGTATAGGTTCTTTCCAGAGGAATTGAAAAAAAACTGCCATTTTGTGAGTTATTTTCAATGTTTTTTCAAACTTTTTTTTGACATTGAACGAAGCTTTGGCCGCGAATGAATTTTGAAGGAAAGTAAAAATCGATCAAAATGAGACTTTTTTTGTGCATTGCACTGGAAGGCTTTGGTTCTTCTGACACGAGCCTCATCCAAAAATGAAAGGGTAGGTACAGAGTATAATAATTTTGGAAAATTTCAGTTTTTTGACCATAGTTTCTGACACAACTGTTCGAAAGAATTTTTTTTTGCAAAATATGCTATGATCTCCAAAATTAAAGTTGTTATGGGAAAATTGAATTTCAAAGGAAGGAAATTTCGCGAAATAATTTTTTTCTTTTTGGTTGTCTTGAGAAGTTCCCAGCACGAAAATTTATTTAAAAAATTCATAAAAGTTCGTTTTGGAAATTTTGGAGAATTTTTTTCCAAAAATATCTTTTTTTCAAAATATAATGGCTGAATAATTTTTTTTAATCGAAAATGACCGCCTGCGCCTCTAATTTCAACAAGAGCACGAATTTTGAAAAGAGCATGAAACCCCAATACCTGAGATTTAGCTACCCAAATTGATTTTTGGTGAATTTTTGAAAATTCAAAATCGACCAGTTTCGGAAAATCATTCTTTTTTTTGGGAAACTCATAATGATTAAGGTAAAAATGATGAAAATTCGAGTTTTGAAACCCCCTTGTCAGCCTCATCGAACCGAATTTCACCATTTTTGGCCATTCTGGAAGCTCCACGCGATATTCAATTTCTCCAGAACGGTGTGAAAACCAATATAGGCATCTAAAAATATTTTTGAGCCTTATTGTCGACTTATTAAATGAGTTTAAAACCCCATTTAGTCGAGTTCTAGGCGGGCACCTCGAGTGAGTTTTTTTTTTGACCATCAAGAAAAAAATTCAAAAAATCAAAAATTTACAGTTCATGGGGAAATTTTTGAAATTTGCACAAAAGACGGTGTCTTGTCTACAACCAACCTGCCAAATCTGAATTTCACTAATTCGAGCCATTCTGGAGCCTGCAGCGTGATTTTCCTTTCCCCAGAATTTTAAAGTTGTTTCAGAAGGAGTGGAAATCAATTTGGGTATTAGCTGAATATGAAGTTGTGGCTTGTTCTCGGCCGTTTAAATAAGTTTATCTATATTTGGCCTAATTTCCAGGCTGACCACCTCAGGTGCGCATTTTTTACGAATAAGATGAAAATCCAAAAAGTTGAAAATTCTCAGTTGATGGGAAAATGTTTGAAATCTATACGAATGGCTTTGGCTTGTCTGAAACCAACCCCTGAAAACCAAATTTCACCATCTCGAGTCATTCCAGAATATCCAGTGCAATTTTCCATTTTTCTAAAAAAAATAGAATTTCTCCAAAATACATACGTCAAAAGTGATTTAGGCGGCTTAAAATCGAGTGCTTTTGGTTCAATTGCGAGGTGGACATCTCTCGTGTGTTTTTTTGACCAGAATATTTTTAATGATACTAATGATACTTACTTTAGACTGGAAAATGCTGGTCAAAAACTTCTTCGATCGAGGTGTCCTCCTGGAAATCGGCTCAAATTGGTGTAAACGCTTCATACAAGTTGTAAATAAGCCATAACTCGTTTTTAGGGGCAGAAATCAATTTCCATGCTTTCTGGATAAGTTTTAAAACCCTGGAGAAATCTAAAATCGCAGTGGAGGCTCCAGAATAGAAATGGCGAAATTCTGTTCAACGGATTTTTGGTTGATTTTTGAGAACCCAAAAATTGACCATTTTTATTCTCGTATTCATGTTTCTACTTTTTCTAAAAAATATATATGTTGAGGTATTATCCGAAAAAAGAAAACAGAAAATTAGTCTTCGAACTAAATTTCACCAGAAGTGACTGAAGGAATTATTCACATTGGTTCACTTTGCTCAAAAAATTCAATTTCATAAAATATCGTCCTTGAAACTTTTTTATTTTAATTTTTTAAATGTTCAAAAATTCGCCTAAAATCCAAAAATGAATCTTTGGACGAGAAATTTTGGTTACAAACGTTTTTAGGAATGCTCTCTCGATCTACCTATTTAAATTGGAGAGTGCTATAGTTCAAACGGTTCCCTTGTGAGTACAGTGCACAGGCGAAGTTTTCTCTTGATTGGCGATTATCACTTTCTTGTCAGATTATTACGAGTAGATCATTTTTAAATAATTAGCCGACCAAACGTGGCCAAAATTTGAACATTACCTATCTCATTCTTCTCCTCTTCAGCACTGTTTCTCATATTCCAATTTAATTTTTGATAATTCACTTTTTACCAATAAAATAACTTAAGTTGAATTCTGGAAGTCTACGTCTCGTCTATTAAATTAATTGAAATTCCATTCGTTTAAAAATAGGTTCGCGATTCAACCTTGAGACACATTGTTCGATTTTATCATCACAGCGCTACTAAGCAAACTATTTCTAGGTCAACGCAATTATTTCGCTACTGGAATTACGTTGATATTCTTGCGATGCGAGTGTCTCCAGTACGACAGTGTTTATTTTTATCAAAGAATACACTTTCCTTTACTTCCGCGGTGAGAATTTTTTGAACCATTGATTATCATCTGTGATTTTGATTCTTGCAGGTAGATAGGTACCTAAACGTAGACTTGGAATTCCAGTAGATAAATAATCTCGTAACGGGATCGTTTTTAATTTGAAAACAGGTTTCAAAAACGAAGAAAAAGTAGCCATTGAGTAACCGAATTGCGGTCCAGGTATAAGAATAGGTATGGGGGTTGATGGTTTGCATTAATATTGGATTTAAAAATACGTAAGAATAAAGATTCAGATTCTGTGACTAAAATGTACGAGTACTGTTTTCTTACCCGTTGATTAATTTTATCTGAGTAAATTAAAGTTTCATTTCATGTTAAAGAAAATGCAGATAAGTATGTTTATTGTTTAAACCAACACAAAATTATCAATAATGACCCACAGGCCAGTTTTTAAGCGATGAAAGAGTTACTAACCTACGTATCTTTTTTTAAAACCTACAAAATAGTTATTCGACTGAATTGCCCTCGATAAGGTATATTATGGCTTCTTGCTGATTGATGATAACGATCGAAGTAGTTACGCTACAGAATAATATTTCAAAACGTGTTGGTAGGTTACGAGATACATTTTCTAAAATTACAAAAATCATGACTCAATTTTTGGGCTCAAGAATCTTCAAAAACGCTCAGAAAACGTTATCGTTGAAATATCTGAATTTTTGGCGAAATTTTAACCTGTTTTGATAGGTTAGGTTTTTAATTCAATTGTGTCTTATTAATGTTAGTTTTTTTTTTCATCGAATTTTGGTTCAATGGGCGTAAAATCAACTGTTTTATATGATTTTTTTTCTGTTGCCAGTTGGGGTGATTACTTTCGGGTAAATTTACTACTATTCGTGTGTTCACATCTATGTAGATAGAAAAACGCCTGAATTTCACTACTATATTGAACATGTATCCGTGCCTATTTTGTAACAGCTGCAGCATCAGCAGCACGAGCTAAAATAAAACCTAATTTGATAGAATTCATACTTGGTCGGAATTCGAAACTATTTTCTTCATTTTGTCTCCTTTACATACACGTCTACTTGTCTACGTACAACTTTCCATGAGACATCACTGCCACTACCGCCACCCTCACCACCCCGAGTCCTTTCACAGTCAAACCGAAGAAATGAATCTCCATAACCTGACACTGATAGATATCGCGTTTCGACAACTAGAAAGAAAAATGTACCGAGGCACGGGCCAAGAATTTTAATACCTTTTAAAAGATATTTCACAAAATCTAACAACACAACAAGCGTCGCGTTGCTCTTGGTGTAGCCGCCCTGCTGCATAGTTTTCTCTCGTCCATGGCGGGTGACAAATAACACGCTTCGTGATCGCCCAGCACACGTTTTTTTCTCTTTTCTCTGTATGTGTCGAAGGAAGAGTTGAAACAATCTATCATTTGACGCTTTGCCATCGAGATACGAGTAAGATTCCGACCAAAATCGGGTAGCGTTTTCTCTCACCCTCATCCTGACCGCCTGCCCTGCTAACCAACGACCGACTACTACGTGACTAAACCGAAACACAACATATGATGGACTTTTAATTCTCAACAATTGACGTTCGCTACACACACATACAAGTACCTACTCTCTCAGTCACACATAGTCTTACAAATGTGTAGCTCGGGATGACGACCACCACACATCAAGCAGAACGAAAGAAAAAGACGGAGAGATTTCTACTAGTCATAAATCAAAAAATACCCGGCTACACTTTTGGGTTGTTTTCGACTATAAAGTGAAAGCATCGTTTATACGAATGTTCTCTAATTTAATATTATTGCTTTTCGAATTCGTTATTGGAAGCTTGTGCGCGATATGACCAAACAATGAGAATGATGATTTATTAGCCTCATGTATACCACTCGTATATCTACACTATACTAAGTCTTATCAAAAATGAAAATTAATTTTTCTCGACGTGATTTATCATTTATTTGCTTTTTCTTTTTTTTTTCCTTCCCGGATTTTTTTTCGCTTTTTATTCTCGGTCATTTAGCGAAATTCCAGCAGACCACGCGATATCGAGCGAATAAAAAGTGAAAAAATACCGCGATATTTCATCGTGTCTGCAATTCACCTCGTGGTTTGACGAAATGAAATATCAACAAGAGCACGATGAAATAAAACGTAATCGAGAATTTCATTCTGACTCTTTCTTCACCCCTGTTGCAGCGTAACGTACACATTAATTTATCGAGCATTACGGAGCTGGTAATTTATTATTGCAGTGGTGATTTTTCTTTTCTCGAACTGGATCTGGCGTGTTGGTTTTGCTCGTGAGTTTGAAGATGGTCACCTGGTTCACTTTTCATTCGATGGAAAAAGCTGCAGAATGGTTCGGTTTTTTCCTTTGAAAGAATGAAAATTCAAATGTACAAAAACCATGTGATTAAAATAGTTATTGATTTTTTTTTTAAATGGATGTGTCAATATACAGGGTGTCTAAAAAGGATTTTGATGTTATCAGAAAGGAGAGAAAATTTCCCTCTTGAAGATTGGAAAATTTAATGATTATAAGAAAAATGACGTTATTTAAGTAATTAGGCTGCTATCGTCAAAACCTTCATCAGGACCATTCCTTTGGGCTCGTTCTCAATTTGTTTGATGCTGCTTCTGCTCTGGACATTTTGCTGCTTTTCTCGCTTGTTTGCCCTTCCTCTCATATTGGAGCTTTTTTGATTTACCCACATGATGAATTGAATTCAATTTTTAGTATTTGCATATGCTAGTATCATTGAAAAAGAAAAAGAAGAACAAGAACAAAAACAACTTGAACAGCCTTATTAACTTAGATGAATGAAAACAAAAAATGTATTATAATAAAAGAGCTTTACATGGAAAATCATGAAAAAATCATTAACTTACTTACAAGTGACATAGAAATGCAGTTAGTATGTAGTACTAATAGTAAATACATATAAAATCATCATTCAGCTCTGTTGCTTGAAAGTGTTATCAACTGGTTGTTCATAGAAATTTCAAAAAATGAAAAAAATTGGACGTCACTGTCTTCAGGAGAGTGCTGCTCCTGGTAGAGGTGCTCCTCCTGGTGGAGGTACTGCTCCTGGTGTAGGTGCTCCTCCCGGTGGAGGTGCTGCTCCTGGTAGAGGTGCTGCTCCTGGTAGAGGTGCTGCTCCTGGTAGAGGTGCTCCTCCCGGTGGAGGTACTGCTCCTGGTGTAGGTGCTCCTCCCAGCGGTGGTACTGCTCCTGGCGGTGGCGCTCCTCCCGGCGGAGGTACTGCTCCTGGCGGTGGCGCTCCTCCCGGCGGAGGTACTGCTCCTGGTGGAGGTGCTCCTCCTGGTGGAGGTACTGCCCCTGGTAGGGGTGCTGCTCCTGGCAACGGCAGAGGTGGAAATGGTATTGTTGGAGATGCTGATGAAGTAGTTTTGGTTAAAGTATTAACTAAATTCCATAGTCCGCTAGAACCAAGATCACTAGTAAGCTTTCTAGATTCTTCTAAACCATTTATTAAACGATTTGGTAATGCCTCAAAATCTAAAGGAAACAAGCTACTGTCACTAAGTCCTCGACAATCTCTATAGTCAGATCCAAGTAAAGAATCAACTAACGAATCTCCAAACTCTCCAGCAATACTGTCGTAGATATTACGACTGATGAAATCTTGATACACATTTAGTCCTGATACAAAACCATCAGGATCGTTGATGTTATCAAACAAGTTATCTTCAATGCAATCTTCACCAATGGGTGGAATGGGGTAGTAATATGGAATACATGGCAGAGAAGAATTCGAGTCAATTGGAGGTACAGTAACTGGAGGCACGTCTGTAACTGGGGGCACATCAGTAACTGGAGGCACATCTGTTACTGGTGGCGCGGTTGTTACAGGAGGTATTGGTTTCTTACAAGAATCGCATACAACTAGCTTCAAGATATTTGTTATAACAGTACCAAGAGGTCCAAGTAGGGCAGATGGATTTATCAATTTCGATACAGCGGGAGGTAATAGTACTCCCACTCCTCTACCCAAGTTTTTCAACAGATTGTCGAGTAATTTGCGAACGGTATTCAGTAAATTATTGATTAAGCCACTATTCCTGCCAACTAGTAAATCTTTCAAGTTTTTAAGCAAATTTTGAACAGTTTTTATCAAGTCGTTGAGAAGCCCATCTAAAGCAAGTGCTAAACTATCTCCAAGCAGAGGTCCTCCAGGAATGACGTTTGAGCCAGGTATACTATTCGCCACTTTGGCTATAGCTTCTTTTTTGAATTCGTCTGGGTTTTTGATAATTTGAGAATTTTCCAATTGTTTCAACTTGGGTGCGAGTAAATTGTTCAACAAATCTGTCAGAAGTTTGAGAAGATTGTCTAGTAACTTATCTAGTAATCCTTTCTCTCCAAGTAGCTTGACTAGCTTATCAACCAGTAATTTATCAACGTCTCTTAGGACATCATCCAGTAGATTTCTGATCAATTTCAACAAGTTTTGAATCAATTGGCCTAATGAGTTGCTATTTGTTAGTAGTTTTTCAACGTTGCACACTGTGTCTCCCAGAACATCTTTTAATAAAGTTGTTACATCATTTGTTAAACCAGCAACAATGGATGAGTTACCCAATAAATCAGTCAATAGATCATCAGCTAGTTTTTCAACATCGTCTAATAAATCTTCCAATGTGTTGTTCAACAGCTTGGAGACATCTTCAAGTAAGCGGACTGTATCTACCACAGGAACTTCCAGTATGTCTTTCACTAATTCTTCCACGTCTGTTATAATTCCATTCACAGCACTGATTACAGGAGCAGAATTACCGTTTGAACCCCCAATCAGTGCTCCAGGTCCTGAAAGGCCATTGACTAATCCAGGCACTAATCCATGTTTGCCAAGTAGGTCATTTAATGCGGTATCGACCAAGTTCCCCACATCCTTCAAGAGATTTGGGAGCAACGAGCCTAACAACTGCTCTAGAGTTTTCAGTATGTCTGGTAACAACTTACCAAGAAGTGTTCTGATGATGTTTTCTAATAGCTGAATTATTAAATGAATCAATTGCTTTAAGAGATTCAGAACAAATTGTAATATCGAATTTACCAAAGTCTGTATCAATGTTAATAGGTTGCATAGGAGGCCACCTGGTGTAGTTGGAGGAGGAGGAATTGCATTATCAATAGGTGGTGCTTCAGGTAAAGGAATTGCATTTGGATCAACAGGTAAACCAGTAGGAAGACTTGGATCGAGTGGGTTCACTTCAGGAAGGGGAGGTACAGATGGGTCAATTGGTCCAGGTGCAGGTCCTGTAGGAGGTACTAAGTTTGGATCAGTTGGGTTCACTTCAGGAAGGGGAGGTACGGATGGGTCAACTGGTCCAGGCGCAGGTCCTGCAGGAGGTACCAAGTTTGGATCAATTGGGTTCACTTCAGGAATGGGAGGTATGGATGGGTCAATTGGTCCAGGCGCAGGCCCGGCAGGAGGTACTAAATTTGGATCAATTGGTCCAGGCGCAGGTCCTGCAGGAGGTACTAAGTTTGGGTCAATTTGTCCAGGCGCAGGTCCGGCAGGAGGTACTAAGTTTGGATCAATTGGGTTCACTTCAGGAATGGGAGGTATGGATGGGTCAATTGGTCCAGGCGCAGGTCCGGCAGGAGGTATTAAGTTCGGATCAACTGGGTTCACTTCAGGAATGGCTGGTGAGTCTGCCGGAACTTGCCTTTTCACAAGAGGAGCCGGTTTATCCTTATTTTCAGCCGTATTTGGTGTATCATCTGTACCAGGGCCAACTCCTGGTGGTACAGGAGCTGCACCACCAGTATCACTTGGTGCAGCTGGAGGTGGTCCAGCATTTTCAGGTGGAATTGCTGATGCTGGCGGTGATAATGGTGGTGGTCCTCCTCCTGGAGGAGGTGGTGATCCACCTGTTGGAGGTGATAGTCCTCCTGTTGAGGGTGGTGGTGGTCCTCCTGCCGGAGGAGGAAGTGGTCCACCTGCTGGGGGAGGTGGTAGTGCTCCTGTTGGAGGAGGTGCCGGTCCACCTGTTGGAGGTGGTGGTGGTCCTCCAGGCGCAAGCGGAAGTGGTCCACCTGCTGAAGGAGGAGGTAGGGCTCCTGTTGGAGGAGGTGGAACATCAGTCTTATTACATGGCGGAACAACTTGCAATATCGCTTGCAAAGATTTAGGATCGAGAATTATAAACAGAGAATTGCCTTTTTCCAAACTTCCATTCGGGTTAATCACAGAACAGTTACCACCTGCCCCTGGTTCGGGTGCTGCTTTGTTCCCAGCTGGTGGTACAGGATTTGGCTGAGGTAATGGAGCAACACAAGGATCTGTTGCATTTGGCACAACGAAACCTACGTTGCTACCAAAAGTCAATGGATAAGGTGGACATGGATTGGAATCGTCAAAGTAATCGAAGAATTGGGCATTGCCGAGACACGTCACGAGAAGTAGAATATAGATGTTGGATACCTGGAAAATTACGATGACATATCATTTACAATTGAATAGGGGTAGATCACTATAGAAAAACTGTTCAAGAATCTTGACCAAATTCAAGTAAATTTTGAATTTTGAATTTGTAAGTCAACTAGGACGATTTTTATCCTCATACGCGTCCCTAGAAGTGAGATACGAGTCCATCTAAAGGAAGCATTTTTAAAAAACATCTATGAATTTAATGATTTTTTAAAATTGAAGTTCTCAATTTTTCACAATTTAGCAATAGTAATGACTAAAAAAAAAAAAAAAAAAAAATTGGAACCACTGCATTCCAAAGTGTTTCCTGAGTTTCAGAAATTATATTTTTCAATGATTTGATGCTCTTGAAGCGTAATAGTTTAGATTGGAAAAGTTTGTCAACAAAATAATTTACTCAAAAATAAGCAATAATTTGATAATTTTCTACGTCAATTAGAGACCTTAAAAATAATAGTCTTGGATTTTGACTGCAATGGCCCGAGTATCCCAATCTTCATCTTTTGGAACTGGGCCATTTTTCACAAAACTGTTGAGTGGGAACTAAAACGAAAAGACCACAATTTTCTTGAAAATTCTGTTCTGTGAGGACCTACTTTTCTAATTTTCAACTCGTAATGAATGCATCCACCGAATTTGGTAAACATTTGTTCAAATTGAAATGATGAAAATTTTTAATGAAAAATATGTCAAATAGTATTAGGAAAAAAGAGATAAATTTAAACCTTTCTGCAACTTGAATGGTTTTCAAAAATTTCAAATTTTCAAGTCTGCATTTTATCAATTGGATTTTTAGACCCCTTGAATGAAGCATTAATCAGTCCCAAATTTTACCATACTGATATTTTGGCAGGATGAAAGCCTTTCAAGTTACTTGGTATCGTCATCGAAAATATGATTTTATGATTGAAACACTTTTACAAACTTACGATACCTTCCTCTTCATATTTTTCAGCAAAAAAATCTCATTATCTCACAATTCACAAACTACAGTAGACTCCCGATTATCCGCCCTAATTGGGGCTGAAGGTCTGGCGGATAACGAAAATGGCGGATGATCCGAAATCACATTTTCAGGGTAATTATTTTCGCTCAGGTGAAATTCTTTAAAAAATTTCCAGCTAAAAAACGAAAAAAAACGAGATTTTTTAGAAAAAATTTGCGAAAATGAGCAGAAATGAAAAAAATATTGAAATGAAACGAGTAAAAAAAGCAAAATATGCTGAAACATGCGCTAAAAAAAGCCAAAATATGCAAAAATTTATGCATCCGCCCTCAGTAGGTCGGATAACCCGGTAGGGAAGGGCGGATGAAATTGGGTCGGATAAGCCGAAGGGCGGATAATCGGGAGTCTACACTACTCCAGATGATGTTCACTGAATAGAATTAAATATTTTACGTTCGAAAAAATTGAACCGATTAAGCACCACTATATTGAATTGAAAAATGCTACGCATCGTCTCGAAATTATACCTTCTGATGACAGAAAAAAAAACTAAAGATGGAAAAAAAATTTAACACTTACCCAAAACATCGTCATCATCACATTCACGTATTCGCATACATAACACCGCGAAATAACCAGAACGTTAATGAAAATCTCGTTTTATACGTGTATTTTTTCTATCATATCGAAATATTTTAATCAACCCGGTAGCAAAATTCTCCTCCAGGAATTTTTTCAGATTTCTGTGTACAAAATACGTGTAAATGCTCGCCTGATACTTGAAATGTGCGTAAGCAATATTATGCAACAACCATAAATCGACGATTAAGCATGAATTGGACAACCTAAACCGAATTATGAAGATAATAGTTTCAATTCCTGTCACGTTCATTTAAAAAACAACTGTGATAATAAGCACACTGTTAATTAATCGTGAAACGAGCAATCGTATTCATGATGGATAGAAATTCCTTCAAATTTACGTTTTTCCGCAAAACAATAAAATAGGTAGGCATCTGTTTCTACTTTTTAAATGTTTCATTTTAGGAGTTGTAAAATTTCTTCGGTTGGTTGTTGTTCAATTCATTCGTGAATTTCATTCAATTTTACGAAAATTGCTCTTTCTTCGGGGTTAGAATTCGTATGTAAATTTTTTTTGAAATGAAAATTTTGTTGGTACGTAATCAGAATTGAAGCAGAGATAATTTCGTGCGTAGTTTAAAAGGTTTTTCGAACTCCAAAATTTACTTGAAAATTTTGCAGTTTTGAACGCCTGCAAACTCCAAAATCCGGCGAAAATTTTGTAGTGTTGTGGTACAGCGAACTGCGGGTCCTGTGCATTTTGTTGGAAGAAAAAGTATGGAGAATTTGAAAAGTCATCGTAAAACTGCTTTTTTGAGTTTTTAAATTTTCAAAAATTCTCCAAAATAGGATTTTTTAGTGCTTGAAATAGTGGTTATGGGGATTATACGAGTAGAAGATGTTTTTCTAATCCAGCATTGTTTGATTCAAAACGATTGGTGTTCCTTTCGAAAGTTTCCCATGTTAAGTGTATGTACTATAGAGCAGCTTTCTTGATACTGCCTTCGAATTCGAGAACACAGCTGCGGTGACATATTGACAGTTCGTACATAGCTATATTGTATGTCATATGTACATACAATAAAGGTTATGCGATGGTGTACATTTTTACAGTTCAACTATATGTATTATGTATAGGTGCAAATGTCCCAGACACGCTGAATATATTCAGTTTGTTTTCTTTTCACATTTCTTGACATGTTTTTTCACAATTACCAGCGACAACGTAAACTATGACGCATACGTCGCTACATTACGAACTTCACGTAACACTTCAATTACTATAATTATTTTTATTTAATAAAATACCTTACTTTCGCGAGCACCCAGACAAACTCTACCATCCGACTATCCAAAGTACCTACTGAAGTACCTACTTACGTAATACGTATTTCAGTTACATTTGCGCGACCTTTATCAAATTACAGCAAATTGTTTCCAGTATACGAAGTTGAAGATATACACCTTGTATCAATTTCTCGCGATATATTTCAAATTTTATTTGACGTTCTATTTTCAAACGAAGCAGTGCACGTAGAATATATCCCCATATTTTTTTCTCGTTTTCTAGCTACTTACGGTCTCCTCTCCTTTTTTTTGGGCAAAAAAATAGTAAATATGTTTAATATAATTGAACGAGTATATAAAACGCATTTACTCTATACGGTTTCTATCTACAGATATTCTACTCCACATCAAACGATATCCTCAGCCAAACGTATCTACTACGTACGTACGTATAACAACGTAAATATAATTCGTTAAAATGACAGCGACATTATTGATATGGTAGAAAAGCGTTTCACTTTTTCCTTCGCCGAACACAAGAGGCCAAATCCCAAAAGAAATATATACGATATCGATATACTTACTACGAAAAACACAGGTTTCCTACGACGCGTTTTTTCCTTTGCAAAATTTATACCCTATCTGTGATTTCTTTTTTTTTCTTTTTTTTTTTCGTTCTATTCCCTTATATAGTTCAACTATATTCGTCATTCGACGTTTGCATATTTTTCGACAGTTTCAGATTTATGTAAGGTTATTCGCGTTCGTGTTGCTCGTTTGTTTTTTCTTCTCTTATGCTACAGCAAACAACTGTAACAAATTTGACTAGGCGAAGGCTCCACCAGGGTTTATTTTTCTTTCAATATTATGTTGACTTTTGTCCAAATTTTTGCATTTTTCAAATCGCCTATATAAATATTCACCGCGTCTGCCTGTGGGCTTTTCTCTAGTTTATTTATGTAGTTTGTTTTTCGGTGTATTTGATGCAGATGAGTTTGTGATCGGAGGGGTGGATGAGGTATTGCTATACGAAATCCTACAAATATACAAATATGTATCGTGGATCAACATAAGTATTATTCATATATGGAAATATTCATTTGCCAGGCCCAAGGTGAAATCATAGCATGTATCCCTCGAGTAAAAATACGATTGGAAAATGAGTATTTTTTTCGGTGAAAAAATATAGAATAACAAAAGTTCAGACCAGTGTCGGATTGGAATCGAAAACTGGTACAAAAAAATGAGTTCTGATTTGTTCATATCTGATTAAAAATCATCCAAATGGTGATACTTCAACTTGACGTAAAATGAAATGAAAACGTTGAAATTTGATCCAATTGAAAATCTCTCGCTATACATAAGGCATAAATATATCCCTCAAGACGTTTTAACGTAATTGATAATAAAGATGGAATTTGTTACTAAGCAAAAGAGCAAAATGAAAAACAGGGCGAAAAATGAAGTAAAATTAAAGTCGTAACGTTTGCATTTTTGAAGTTTAATAAATGAAGACACATTAGTAAGGTTTTTCTTTTCGAGCCTTTTTTTTCTCCCTCCTCTACATCCCTTACTAGATTTAGCCATATCTGGCAAAGAGGCTACGAAATGAATATTACATAATAGCGTCAGATATAGTACTATACGTATAGCTGGCGAGATATCGCGACAGCAACGGTGTGCTCGTATATAATATGAATATTCATCGAGAGAGCGAACAAATACGACGCTCGAGATGACGTCGACGGTGTGGCGATGGCGGGCGTACGTTTCCGAAGAAAAAGGGCTTCGATATTAATACGATGCAGTTAGCATTTTTGACTTTGACAAAACTTGGTAATATCCGTAAGCGTGCGGTACCGAGAGCTGCAGATAAGACGGGGGCCGAATTTAGTCGTCACATGATTCGAGATTTTCGCTTTTATTTTCGACTGGTACCACGAGGGATCAATTTACACTCATTTGTTTGCGACGATGATACGAACCGATGAATGTTAAAAAGTCGCCTTAATTAAAATATTCGTCGAAAATTTCACAGGGTAATAATTCGCGAAGTGCGAGGTGTCAGTGGTGCCTAGTGAATGGGCTGGTGATTGTGGGTGGGGTTGATGCTGGTGAAGAGAGGGAGGTGAGGTTATGAAGGGAATGTTTCGAGATAATTTTGGATTAATTTACTTACTTGGCTTGTTTCGAGCCTTGATTATTATTTAAATTTAAGACTTCTTTTCATGAATGTAATGTTCGCGGGTCATTGCTCTTGACTTTAAGAATGTTGGTCTAAAGCGTCACAAAGGACGTATTTTGAATTTTTGTAGTCATTCGATCACTCACTCCGAAAATATGTTCATTTTAGCTTACCATGTTGTGCAATAGGGCTCCGTAATGTCCCGTATGAAGTGTTTTTTTGGGGAAAGGCACAAAAATAGCTACACAGGTGTCACCAAGTACAGGTCTACAAAATTCATATCCATAGCATTAAGTACTAAATAGCTCGTTCCTCGCTCATTGAAACAAACCTTACTTAAGAAAAATTCCGCAGTTGAATTTCAAAGTCGTGCCCCCTCCCATTTCGAGTAAAAATGAGCTGTTATACTATTAGTATATTATTATTACCCGCCACTTTTGGAATGGGTTGAAATTTCGCGAGGAATTCCAATATTTAAACAAAATTATTTTTGAGAATTTTTCGATGAATTTCAAATTTGAGAAAATTGAATCATGATTTTTGAAATTTCTCAGAAAAGAGTCTCGTGGTCCATCAAAATGGGTTAAGATTCAAGCAGAAAATCAAGATTCCCATCAAAACTGTTTTAAAATCAATTTGGATAGATTTTGAGCTCAGTGATGGGTTTTGATTTTGGTGATTTTTGAAACAAGTGACTCATGACTTGAAAAAATTGGTTAGAATTTCGGCGAAAAAATCGAAAATTTCTGTATGAGCATATTTGAAAAATTACAGATTTAACTTACTTAGATTAATTTGAGAAAGAATATCCAATCGCTCATGGCTTCCGCTTCTAAGTTTTTCAAAAAAAAAAAAAAAATCGGACTCACGAGGGCAGTTACAGAGAGCACAGTGGCCTTCGAGTAATACTGGACTTTTTCCTTTTGTGACTCATTTTGATGAGTCATGTGACTTTTTCAATAACTACCCAGATATGGAACCAATTCTAAGCTCAAAATTCTTCTAAAGTTTTCTGAAAAATGAGTGATAAAGATTCGTAGTTTTTTGACGAAATTTCTACCTAATTCGATAGGTCGAATGACACTTTTTTCAAAAATCACTATCCAATCTTAACCTCATGGGCTCAAAACTCTTCAAAAATGTTCACTAAATATTTTCGTTGTAATATTCAAAATTCTAATGAAATTTCAATCCATTTTTATGGGTCATATGACACTTTCAAAAATCCCGACAAATCATGACTCAATTTTGGGCTAAAAATGCTTCAAAAATGCTCCAAAAATATTTTCGTCAAAATATTCGAATTTCTCACGAAATGTTATTCCATTTTGATAGGTGATAAGGTCACGTTTGAATAATCTTACCACAGATCATTTTTACTCGGAATTATGAGGTGGGGGTGGCCTGACTTGAAACTTCGACTGCATCCTATTGTTCTTACTGTTTTTTCTCCTGATTTGGTGCGATAGGCGTGGTAGGAATGCCTCAATGCTATGAACATGAATTTTTTGGGCCCTCATCTTCAATCCGCTTAGCCTGTGAGTAATCATTTTTGAGCTGGATTTTCCTAAAAATTTACTTTGAAGGGCACTGGCGTCTGATTGGGCAAATGGTCAGCTAAAATAATAATATTCGGAAAACAGTAAACGAATCCCAGAAAACGCAGAATAATTCAGAAATAATTATATATGCCGATAAATTATCTTGTTCTTACTGCCCAAAATCTTTTACATCAATGTTTGCAAAAGTGGGACATGAAAGACACCATATCGGCGATAAAAAATATTCGTGTAAATTTTGTAAAGCGTCATTTTATCTAAAATACTTACGCCCTCAACAAACATGAATCCGGATGTAGTATATAGCTTGACCGATGCATTATATGGTGTAAATTCTGCGATTTTCACTCGTTATTCAGCGCGAATTTGGAACGTCAATATGGGAATACAAGATGGAATTACTCACATCGGACTTCGTGATAATTGAGTTCTCCTCATTAGTCTTGGAATACAAAACTTCTCATCTTGAAACTATAGAGTATTTACTCAGAATGTAGAAATATTGTCTTACTTAATCGTCGGCTTTCCTATAACACGATTTGGTACTGCTAATCATCCTGGGTGAGCTGACAGATTTGCACACCAAGGAACGGCTTTTGCTCACCAAGTAACGACTAAAGCTAACATTCAAAACACATACGTGTATGATAAAAATGAAATAATGCTGTAACACTAAAAACTTACTGAATCACTTGCGCTTACTTGTTACACAAAAAGGTCATTTTTAAAATACTGGTTAATTATATTTCAACCAAGGTACTTGTTCAAGGTATCAAAACCAAAAGTACACTTCAAAGAACCTGAAACACATTTAAAAAATTCATCATTACTTTCAAATGTAATGTAAACAAACACTTTAAACTTCTCTCAAAAAGGTATGTTTCATTGAAATTTGATGTTAAAAGTTAAATAATTTAAAATAATGTCTAGTTTGCTGTGTTCATCTCTCATACAAAATACCCAATTTTCACTACTTCATCTTTTCTTTATTAGATAATCAAGTTACTCAACTTTGTAGAACGATGTTTTAAAAATGAGTACAATGCTTTTTATAAAATAAATGATGCATGGCTTCAAATTTGAGTCTGACGCTGAAATATGTAGATTTTCCCAACCAAAACATTCGTTGTGCACGGACAAGGTCCCGGTGACAAAACTTTGAAAAGGCAATGCTCAAAACGGGCAAAAATGACTTTTGTGTTTAAAATGCCTATCTAATGCGTATATGTATTGGTATACTTATGTGCTTACATCAAAACCGTTTTCCAAGAGATATTTCACGTGTGCTGCAGTGTAACCATTCGGCAAATCATCTCTTTTTTCTAGTGTGGCTGTTGAATTAGAAAATAAAATAGATGAGATTTTCCTTGAGACACGTCAACGTTTAATCCTATTATCATTACCTGACGAGAAAAACCTGCCGATTTTGGTTGGTTGGAAAAAATCATTTCCAGCAGTTTTTGTCGCTGCAATAACAATGCTTGAAGGAAGGTAGACGCTAAGGACGAACTATAAAATTCTGAATTCTAAATCTTTCATAACAAGATGTATGTACATGTCACAAGGAATATTTTTTTGAAAAAATTAGCGAAATCGGTTCATTTTTCGAAAATTTGGAGGGAGCCCGAAAATTGGTTTTTGGAGCATATCTCCATCCGTATGGGACCTAATCGATTCAAATTTTGAGATTCGATTCAAAATGCGATTTGGAAGAAAACGTATTTCCCCAAATCGAATTTTGAAACAAATTCCAAAATTTGAACCAATTTGGTCCCATACGAGGGGAAATATACCCCAAAAACCAATTTTTGGACCCCTCCTCCAAATTTTCGAAAAATTAACCGATTTCGCTCATTTTTGTTTCAAAATGTTCCTTATGACATGTAGATATGTTACGAAACATTATCACTGGTATTTGTAATTTTTCTTGGAACCCAGTTTCCTTTTCACTTTTCACAATACAAAAGTACACAGATATGTACCAGTTTTTTAGAGCACTGTAAAACTGGAAAAATTCTTGTTGTTATTGACGTTACGAATAATCTCATCGGGATGATTGTTTTCATCATCTGAATTTTCGGAATCTTCTGCAGTTTGTTCTAAAGAAGAATGTACTTATTTATTGCAAGCGAGTTGTTATCTCTGCTTCTGTATGATTTCTGACCATAAATTCGTTCTAAAAACAATATTTTGTTAGGTATCTGGAAACCGATCAAGTTAATAATAAATACATATAATATTAATAATTACTTATGTTTGTAACGCCTTATATTGCTCGCTCTCCTTTCGAATATTCGATTCCAGTTTTAATAAATATATTACAGTAAAACCTCTAATAACGGACACCCCTCAAGAGCGGACACTCCCCAACAACGGACAATTTTCTCGGTCCCAACGAGTGTTATGGGAGAAATGCATTGTAGCCTCTGAATTACGGACGTTCCGAACAACGGACGGTAAATCACAAATTTTCAATGTGAAATCGTGCCAAAATACGAGTTTTATGTTCATTTTTCACTCGTTATCGAACTTTTGGACCAGGGGATCATACAAAATTTCAAAGTCCATTATCGTAATCTATTATTGACTCGTATTTTATCGGAAATGGATAGAATTACATCTGCGGATGAGCTCGCCAAAGAATGCAACGTTCTGCAGTCCGTTATGTAATTCTAGCATTTTTTCACCAACCACCAAAACTCGAAATTGAATTAAATACAAGATAAAATTTTCAAAAATCTTTTTCAGAAAAAATAGCAACAAAATCCCTAATTTTTCACCTGCCCAATCATACGTACTTCGAGAATATTATATTTATCTTAAAACAAAAATATAAAAATATAACAAAAAATACTTAAGATAAAAATTTAGAAGCACTGGTAGTCGAATTTGAAATCAGTAAACTGCACAATAATTTCGATTGAGTAGAAATTTAGAAGTCACCACCTTCGAACCAAAATGTGAACTGAATTTAGTTTCGAGTTTATATTTTTATTATGAATATATTTTTTACTCCCTAAGTTCCCTTCCCAAAGATAGTTTTTGTAAGGTCCAGACTCTCGTATTGAAAAGTCTGGTACCTATCGATTTTACAGTATCGAGTCGCGAGGTGCTAACAGATTTATTTTCTTCGATACTTGACATATTTATACCTACCAGGGTATGGACCAATTTGTTGTCCATGTCATTTTTCCAGAGAGTCGTCAGCCTATAGGCTTTTATTTTACGCTGAGTGTATCTGTATCGAGTGATACAAAATAAAATTGTAAGCAACCTATTAAGTTGTTAAGAAAGTATGCGACACGTTTTACATATAGCTTATAATATCTTTTTAATAAGAATTTAGGCAGAGGTAGCGAAAACAAACGGAACAAACAAAAAAAAAAAAAAATTACATTTTTATTCCTTCTTTTCTTCTTTTTTAACCATAATGTATGTTTTGGTTAGATCATACAACCAATACCCCGCGATTAGGAGACCCATGAAGTCTTGTGTTGCCAGTTGCTTCAAAAAAGCTGGTTTCAGTTCATAAAACCATGAAAATGTTTCCGAGGTCAACACAGACACTACGCTTACAGATGAACTCATGCAAAAATTACCATCGCATATGCCCGAAGCACTCGACCATATTCAGCCCCTGATTTGTTTGGCTATCGAAAAAAATGACACATTTCTCTTGATGCACCTGAACGAAGCCCGTGCTCTTATTGATCAAAAGATGTATTATGGAAAAGCATCAAGGAGTGCAGACAAAAATTACAGATTTTTTTTTAAGTTAATAAAACTATGAATGCATTTATGTATGTAAACTATTGAAATAAATTGACCTTTGTACAACGGACATTTCCTTATTTGAACCTCTCAACACTGGCCATTCTGAAGAGCGGACACCTCCAAACAGCGGACATTTTGCTCGGTCCCGTGAAGTGTCCGTTATTAGAGGTTTTACTGTACTTACTTACAGCAGAAGAGGGAACAGTCGGAGTACCCAAAGTTAATCCAGATTCGCGAAAATTAGGTAAATACGTCTGCATTTTGGCACGATTAGCTTTAATATTGAGATGAGTCAATTGGTTTTGTAAAAAACAATGTTCACTTGAGGATGGAATATATGTTAATTTTTCCATACTAATCTGTTAAACAGTATGAACAAACACTCGAAATAACATGATTAAATTAATACCGCACGACTATACCTACACTTATACAAGTCATAAAATATACTGAAGATGGGTATTCGATACACGAGTGGTTCAATTCCGAAGCATAAAAAGAAATGATTATTCGTTGTTTGGCTAACAGTCTGGTCAATTCAATTTTTTCAGATGTTGGGAAGACGTATTCTTTTACAAAGCGACGACTCTTCTTTATCACTGAAATATTTTGTAATAGGACGCTTAGGATGATTATGTAAATCGTCTATCATTATACCCATTGGTACCATTTTCAGGAAACCTACGATAGGCATTACCTGCACCAGTCATTCCTTGTAAAATTCACATAGCCTGTCATCTTTCAACTTCCACAATGCTCGTTTTGAATACTACCTGTAAATTAAATTATTAAAATTGGATAATTATTTAAAATTAAGTATTATGGATCGAATATTTTCGAAAAAATATTACTTACTTTTGAATTCTGCGATATTTTTCCAGTTGATAAGTTTTTAGAAAATGGAAATTATAAACAACAAAATTAAGCATAAATTTTGATAATTTTTCTAGCCATTATTTTTTTTTAAAATGAATAATTTATTCACAAAAGAATTAAGCTGAATTCTGATAGGTAATACATTTGCTACCCATTAAATTCCAGAAAAAATAATTATTGATTTTTTTTTATTAAGTTGATTTTAATCTTATCCTACCTTCTTTTTTTACCTCTCGAAGTCCTAACATTTACATTTACGATTTCTGCACTTTCAAAAGTTTGAAGTCTATAAATCGAGGTGCTTTTATAGTACATAGAAGGTAGTTCGGATTCAGTATTTTGTTCGAAAACGAATTTTAAGACAATAAAACGACACTTCTATCGATTGGGTACCTGATTAATCGGTTTCTCCGGATTCCAATCGTGATCGTTGTCCCCATGGCTTGCAACGTGAAATTCACGAATTCTGTATCCGGTACTAAGTATCTATCTATTTGTCTGGAGAATACTCTGCCTTGTCTGAATTGGGTCGTAAAACGTCTAACTTGTGTTGAAATTTTCATCTTATTTCCGGAATTACGGCTAAATTTCTCACGAACGCGTTTATCGTTCTTATACTTACGCGTATCGATATAGGGTGTCTGGTGAGTGGATGTCAAAACTTCAGATTTGGATGTAACCGGGGGTACGACTTTAATAAAAACATTATAATATGGACTAGTTGCCGATCTTTAAAATTTAAGGGACAACCGAGCTTTGAAAAAAAAATTACGAAAAACGTATTTTTGATCTTGGGAATGAGTGGTACTTTGGAAAATAAACAAATTTTGTCTTTATGGGTTTTTGTCTAATTTTAAAATTGAAGGGGCTAGAAGCACTTTGAACGAAAAAATTGAGAAAAACGTGTTTTTGACCTTGGGAATGGGTATGTATTACTTTGGAAAATGAACAAATTTTGTCATTACGAATTTTTTCTCTCAATTTTTTCGTTTGAAATGTTTCTAGCCCCTTCAATTTTAAAGTTGAGTGAAAATCTGAAATGACAAAATTTGTTTATTTTCCAAAGCACTACCCATTCCCAAGGTGAAACATACGACTTTTGCAATTTTTTTCAAAGCTCGATTGCCTTTTGAATTTTAAATATAGGCAACTTGCCCATAAATAAAGTTTTTTGAAAGTCGTGCTCGGTTATATCCGAATCTGAATTTTTGACATCCATTCACCAGACACATTAAATACTAACCTCATTGAAATTTGTCGAATCTCGCCACACATATTTTTTCTCATCAGTTTCATTACATCTCTATAGCCCGAGTAACGCTTTTCAAAATTTTCTCCCTTTTGTCAAAGTTTACAAGCTGATAATTTATGTATGCATTTTATAACGAACGTGTGTGCTTCTCGCAAAGGTTGATAACAAATTTCACAAGCAGGGACGATGAATGACGTAACCCGCTCATCAGTCCTACAGGCCCGGACACGGGAATACGTAACGGTATAATAATAATTCGATTAATCCTTTCGGCCATTTTTGTCCGTTTTGCTAGATGCTGCGAAAGCCACCGCGTAAGAATACACCAGCGTCGAACTAAACGACTATCCGTCATTTTTTGACATAGAGCTGGTGATAATTTCACGGCTACACGCGTCTCTAACAAAATGTTTCAACTCGAACTGACCTACAAGCTTGTAACCCTTTTAGATGGCGACGCGCCATCGCCACCGCCACCGTGGACGTACCGCTGAGAATTCGTCTCTAGTTGCATAATGTTTGTCAGATTTCTAAAAAGGAAAAAAAAGACTCGTGTAATATTTGTAATGTTAACGATGTTATACGGTCATCACTTTGGATGCGATTACAGCGATGATGATGATGGTGGTGGTGAGTAGAAGGGTGGTATTGGCGATGTCGTGTTGATAGGTTCGCGTTGAAAGGATATGGGAAAGTTTAATCAGTTGAGGGTAGGTAACGATTTCATTCTTCAACTTTTTTATTTTATATTCTGCTTTATACTCGTAGAAGGGATTTAAAAAGGAATAGGTATTATTTCATGATTCAACAGGCTGGATGGCAGGTAGGAAAAAAATTGTTTAAATTTTCTGGTACGTCATAAATGAAGTATAGGTACATTACATACAAAAGTGACCTTTTGTGACCTATAAAAGTTATACCAAAAAAGAACCTAGGAAATGATTTGAATCATAAGTGCGTATACTTAGTAGGTACTTACTTGCAATCTGTAAAAGCGGGTTTTCAAATGTAAAATTTGAATTTATTTGGACTTGTTTATTATAGTTTGGGTTTGATTTAATACTTGCGATTTTTTCGACTTTTATATCAAAAGTTAAGAAAATCATTGAAGAATTTGCTCATCACTTGGTTCGTGTCTCAAATTATTACGTGTTGCTGAAAGAAGTCGCTTACTTCATTCCTACCCAAAATCTTTTCAAAGCGGTGCATTCTATTTAAGGCACCGACTGTACGAGTATAGCATCAAAACTGGTTGAGTTTGTGGGATTCCGTTTCACGTCACCAGTAGAAGCAGTCAAAATTTGGCAGCCCGACAATAAAATATCGCCGAAATATTAATTTATTAATTTACATCCTACTCCTGTTCACCAATTGGTTAAAATTTCATAAAATTATCATATAATATTTTTCTTAAAAAAAAAAATCATTAACAACAACAAACAAATTCAATTGTATACATGCATGAAAAAGAATAAAAATTGAAAGAAGAAACGTATGCACATTGGCTTGGATCAATTTCTTGAATCTTCCAGTTCCGAGACGACGATCTCTATAATAGATTTGTTACGCAATATTGAAACTTGTGTTGATATGTATTCATCCACGTTGATGTGAGTAATTTTATTTATCAATAAAAATTGAAATAAGTGGGGGGAAAATTAACCTGAAAATGTGGTGAACCTATTTAAAAAGTTGCAAAAAAAAAACTAAGCATCCTAGAAAAAAACTAATGACATTATGTAGATTGGAAATTTAATTCTCTACAATTTTCCTCGACTTCATTTTTCCGTAGAGTGCTTTGTTCCGCCTCCAAATGATTTTCATGAAACACAGTTTGTAAATTTTTGAGATACTTTTGAATAATTTGCAAACTGCGTTTCATAAAAATCGGCGTGTAGATGGAAAAAAGCATTCAATGGAAAAATAAAGTCGGGGAAAACTGTGGAGAATTAAATTTCCAAATGAGATAATGTCATTAGTTTTTTTGTAGGATGCTTAGTTTTCGATTTATTTACAAAAAACTAAACAAAACAAATACAATACTAAAACAACTAAGTTGAAAAATTAAATACTTATCGTATTCCTGTTTTTATTTATTTTTAATTACAGGCCCCAAACTATCACTCATTACAAATTTTTATCAAAAATGTATAACTGTAGGGGGTCCATTTTTCACCAATGTACATATAGATGGATTAAAATAATTAAATTACTCTCCACTTCACTATAATCAGCTGTTTGTAGAAATTTCTCGCTCCAATTACAAATGACAATGATGAATTTTTGGGGTAGAATATTTCAGAAACTTGCTAAACTTTCCCAAAAAATTTCTAAAAAATATCATTTTTTTCAAAACATGAGGTAAAAAACGTCTGTTTAAATGTCATTCATCACTAACAAAAAATACATTTACAAAAATTTTTGATCCCACATTCTATGTTGGAAGATCCATCAGGAATCGCCATTAGCCTCGAAATCTGGCGCAATGTAGCCGACTCTTGTAAATAGTAAATCATAATATTAATAATTAATTTAGTTTTTTGTAAATATATCAAAACTAAGCATCCTAGAAAAAAACTAATGGCATTATGTCGAGTAGAAATTTAATTCTCTACACTTTTCCTCAACTTCATTTTTCCATAGAGTGCTTTGTTCCGCCTCCAAACTGATTTTTATGAAACACAGTTTGTAAATTTTTGAAATACTCTTGAATAATTTGCAAACTGCGTTTCATAAAAATCGGCGTGTAGACGGAAAAAAGCACTCTATGGAAAAATAAAGTCAAGGAAAACTGTGGAGAATTAAATTTCCAAATGACATAATGTCAGTAGTTTTTTTGTAGGATGCTTAGTTTTCGATTTATTTACAAAAAAAAAAAATCCAGTGCTGATGGAAATTATATAAGTGAACCAAACATTGAAGACAAATACGAAAGTTATTTTAGGACCAAAACATACTCACCAGAAAATAGGTTGTCGGTCATATCACCGGATCCAATTTCACTCATTATTTTAAATTTAATGAGTTTGCTTTACCCTTATTAATAGGGCCAAGACGACCTAACAAAACTTACTGAGCCTATTCTTACAAAAACTTTACAAATTGGTCACACAGCACAAACATTTGTCCGTGACTGAATCAGAAATACAATAACAATAATTTTCTTATTCCATAATAAAATTATGAACTAAACACTATTTTACTGCCTGTATGAAGAAAGCAAACCTATCTAGGTTTCAGTTTTCCACCAAAAACTGAAATACGAGCCGCAAGATACATCAATTGCGGATATTCATTCGAAAGCACAGTAGAATTGACGCAACGTTCATGAGTTTAAAAACCAATCCAACATGCATGATTATTTTCAATTTTCAATATGCAATTTTGAGGGTATCTATCATATCTATAGTATACTGCTACAAGCCAAAAAAGTTCACCGGGCTGTCATTTAGCCCCAATTATACATAAGAATGCCCGCGTAGTGATGAGTGAAAACGATTCAATTGTGCATAATAATGGAGAAACCTTTAAGAAAAATCACCATAGGGATACTACTGAAAATATTGGTGATCGGAATTGACGAAGACAATTTTGAGTAAACTGTGATACACAGACATTATTTTTAAAAATTAATTACAACTTTATTAAATGATAGAATTAAATAATGAAGACACCTTAAAGAAAAATGAGATGAAGGTTATTATTTGGAAGAGAGATATGCAAAAAAAATTGAAAATGAAATTATCAAAATTTATGTAGGTATTGAACACATCTTGAAACATGTTCCGTTTGGATAACAATGATAGGTATAAATCGACTACCTGTGTATTTAACAGGCTAATAGACTGTATAAGTACATAATATATAACAAACTACCTCAACCATGCGAATTAGTCCTCCAAAGATCGTCTCAAGTTGAACTGTTTTTCGAATACATTGGTTATACATATTAAGCATATAAAAAATATTGATTTTTTTCAAATTAAGTTATTTTTGTATTCAGGATAGACTTTCAAATTTACAATAATTGTTGTTTTTACTGTAACTTTCGATTTCATAGCGACATATGCATAGCTTTGTAAAATAAAAACCAAGGTCATTTTCGAATTTTCAATTCATTTTTTAAATAAACCAATTTCCCCTATTTCTGATTTTAAAATTTTCAAGGGCATCAGAATACTTTTTTTAGATACTAAAAATTGAATTTGAACTTCGGTGGATTACCTACAGTTTCATGAGACAATTACGTGGTAACGTAGGACCAGGTTCTCAGGTCTTGAATTTTAAATTTAACATATCAAATAAAAAATAAGTCTTCCGAATGAAAAATCCAAAATTTGGAAATATGGTTTAGTTCAAAAAATACATAAAATCAGAAAATAACTCTGATTTTTTCGGAAAACAATACTGATGTCGTTATAGACCATTGAAACAAGACGAAAACAAACATCTTTGCAAATTTGATCATTTATCCTGCCAAGAAAGACCAATCAAATTTAAAAATTAACATCACCTTGCGGTATTTTTCAATGGCAGTTATTGTTTTGAAGATGAAATCCGGCGTATATGGCCGTCGGTATAGAAAGAAATATACATAGGTAGTGTCTCTGAAATGTGTCTTTATCCATAAAACACAAAATGACAGTATAAATCGACTGACAGTGTATTTAACAGGCTAATAGACTGTATAACAAACTACCTCATCCATGCGAATTAGTCCTCCAAAGATCGTATCAAGTTGAACCGTTTTTCGAATACATTGGCTATGTCAAGAGCATATATTAATAGAGTTTACGACAAATTTTTAATTTGGATAAATTCGACTAATTGTGTATTTAACAAAATTTGTTTTGGAAAGTATTTTGTATTGAAGTTAGTTTTAACATATGAAACCGTCCCCAAGTAAAAATTCTGAAAAAATTATCAGTTTTAGTCCTTTTTATGTAGAATAAAATATTAAAAAATTGGAGGGGAATTTTTCTTCATTTTCGAGAAAAAAAATTTTCAAGTTTTATTTTTATTGCAAAAGTATAGGTAAGTACCTACTATCAGAAACCTAAAAAATGAAAATTTTTGCATTTTTGAAATATTTCACCAAATTGACGAGAAATGCCATTTTTCGTGCTACAATTTTTTTTAGGGTAAAATGTATTGAAAAAATTTCGCCCCCGTTGACAAATTGTGGGAGGGAGATTTTTTCACGTATTCGTCTACACGTTGGTGAAATATTTCAATAATGCAAAAAATTTCATTTTTTAGGTTTCTGATCGTAGGTACTTTTGCAATAAAAATAAAACTTGTAATTTTTTGATATTTTATTCTACATAAAAAGGACTAAAACTGAGAATTTTTTCAGAATTTTTACTTGGGGTCATCGTGATTATATTTAAATTAGAAGTTTTTAAATTGGGATAAAAAATTTTTTCTTATAATTTATGGAGCAGAGGTGTGTCAGTTGCAGTATTGAAGCAATGAAGCAGAAAGTGGAAACAGAAAACAAAATGACACTACAGTTTCTCGCATCAAGCAAGTCAATAAGTTGAGAAAATAATGAAAGATATTTTATACCTTTGGGTCCTCGGCTCAATACCTACCTTATGTAGTAATCTGTTTGATTTGAAATTTTGAAATATTTCCCGAATGCTTACTCGTAAGTGCATTTGAAAATTTTTAAAACCTTTTAGTCGTTATTTACATCGGTTAGTTATGGCAAAGATAGGTATAAGGGTACTCCCTGCCCACATCTTAAAATGTGTTCAAAAATTCATTTTTTCCACCTCCTCGAAGATATTTTTATGGTTTTTATTCAAAAGACATACAATATGTAATTTCAAGAAGTGAACTTTTTGCAATAGGCATAAGTCTGCAAAATTATGAATTACCTTATTCGTCTTTTTTATGTAAGGTATGGAAAGAGGTTTAGGCCTAAAATAAATACATACAAACACAATAAGACATGTCAACTTTGAAAGTTAAATTACCACTAACATCACATACATATATTTTTGATTTCTTAGGTGAAAATAACTGAATTTATTTGTTTGGCATCGTTGATTGGATAAATAACGTTTAAAATGAAGGCTGCACTGCTTTACATTAAGAAAAACAAACGGGCCCAATTTCCACGAAAAAACTTTGTTCTGGTTTTCCGATGTCTCGAACAGCAATATCCGTGAAAGGAAGTCGAGCGGATTTTTCAGTCGAATAGTTGACAACTGTGAAGGCCCAGTCATTCGTTTTATGCTGAAAAATTTATTTCAGTACGTGCATGATATAAATGCCATTTGATATGCGGTAATATCGTTAAAATTCATTTCACCAAACTTTCTTACTTTGCATCCGTCTTCATTAGAAATGTATCGAAGTTTTCGATTACCGCGAGGAGTTATTTCAACATCATTCCACCCTAATAGTTTCAAACCTTTTTTATAGGTATTACTGGCAGCATCATAATACCCAACAGAATTTTTACAATGGTACGTGATGTTTTGAGTAGCAGAAATGGACAACAGTTGCAAGAATCCAATTTGATTACTATCTGCCTTATAGGAGATCTATAGAAAACAATATCAGATTTAGTAAATTCACACGCCCAACTTGGTACATATACGAGTATCACATTGATGGACACAGATACTGAACCTTGAATCCTGGATTATGGTCGCCAAGCCATATTTCTGGTTCATCAGATAGAATATTCATGATTTCAGAACGAATCGGTTGAGAACGTATGCAAGTAGTGCGTTTTTTTATATCACAATACACTAAAATGGCGTCTTTGATATCGCCTTCATTTGGATCAATCCAATAATCACCTAGAAAAAAAAACGTGAAACCATCACAGTCGAAGAAAAGATTTTCAATTAATTTTAAAAATATGTTCAAAAATAGGTATAATTAACAACCATTTTCAAAATCAGGATGCGCCACAGCCAAGTCGCGGCATGTCCGAGCAGGATAATCTTGTTTACCATCCGGTTTTTTGAACCTTTCGTAAGAAATTTTGAGTTTTTCGTACGCTTTTTGTATGAATTCATTTCTCTCTTGATCACTCATATGTTGAGGGAAAATTCTCATGCTGGGGTCGTCACCACTGGGAGAATCACTCGGACCCTATATAAAATGTGTCCAAGTCCAAAAAATTATAATACAGTACTAAAATGAAGCAAAATTTACCACATTAGCCACAAGCTCATGCAAGTACCACTACCTACCTTGTTTCGTCCTTGATTTAAAGCGGTCATTAAAGCGGCGATATCATACTGTAATGTTTCTCCTGGTGGACCTGGAGGTCCCGGAGGGCCTGGATCTCCGCGACTTCCTGGATGTCCTGATTCCCCTTGCAAACCTCGCATTCCTGCTGGACCTTGAATTCCTGCAGGTCCCATTGAACCATCGTTACCGGGAGGCCCTACCAAAGGTAAATTACATACATGATCGTATTCATTCTGGAAAATTTTCCGGTTTGCAACGAAAAATAAATAATAATTGAAATACCTCTTGAACCAGGTTCACCATCTTTGCCCGGATGTCCAGGTACACCGGGAGCACCTTTTTCACCAGATGGACCCTAAAACGTATGAAAATATGTAGCTTACCATGTATTTTAAAAAAGAACTTTTTGAAGAAAAATACGAAAGTATTACTTGAAGACCAGGCAATCCTTGCAATCCCATCAAACCTTGATGGCCTTTAGCACCTGGATTTCCATCCTCTCCTTTGTCACCTTTAGCGCCATCTGTTCCAGGTGGCCCTGGTTTTCCCCTAGGTCCCTATTATAAAAATAAGTTGACATAATGCGGTGTATTGTAGCAGAAATTGAAAATAACTATAGAAAATATGCTCTTACAGGAGGTCCTTCAACTCCATGCGGACCAGTATCCCCTTTTGGACCTCTTTCTCCTGCTGCACCCGGTGACCCAGAAGGTCCCATCGGTCCCTATACCCACACATAATTATTTTTTTCGAAATCGATACTTGAAGAAAATTCTTCGGAAAAGATGGTGCAATATCGACTAAACTTACTGGAGGGCCAGAAGGACCTGTAGGACCAACATTTCCTGGCGCTCCCGGAGGACCTTTATCTCCAACTCTTCCAGCGATTCCAGGGGAACCTGGTTTACCAGGAGCTCCTTCGGGGCCAGCTTCCCCTCTTGGTCCCAGTGGTCCAGGTGGACCAGGTGGTCCCATAGACCCTGGTGTTCCTTCATTTCCTGGCTTTCCTGGAGATCCTGGTTCGCCCTAATTGGAAGAAAACCAAGTGTTACACACAGACACCATATTCGGACTCCGATTTAGTCGAAAACAACATTTGAAATTCAAAAAACTAGAAAAAGTACGACAACAAACTGCTCAAAAGAACCTGTAAATTATGTACCTGCATAAATTGTAAAAACCCACCCATCGCATTCGTGTTAATAAAATTGCATAACTAGTTTGCCATAAATAGGTATGATAGGCATTCTTTGAAAAGAAAACTCACAAAATTGATCGGGGGGTTTTTCAGTACGGCAAATTCATTCCCATGGACAGATTTTCACCACACTTGCCGTTCGTTTGAAAATTGCTTCTTTTGAAGCCCAAAATTGAGTCAACTTTGTTTTCAGGCAATTTTTTTCACTATCGCCCCTAATTGAATTTCAAGTAAAGTAAATTTTATCAATTAATCACGTACTGCCGCTCCTCGTAATCCTCTCAATCCCAGTGACCCTTGAGGACCTGGAAGTCCAGGGAGCCCACGTTCTCCAGCGGGTCCCAAAGGACCGGCAATACCCGCAGGTCCCGGGGGTCCTTCTCGGCCCATTTCACCTTTGATGCCTTCAGTGCCCGGCGTTCCTGGCGGACCAGGAGGTCCAAATGCACCGGGCTTTCCAATATCACCTGGAGATCCCTTGGTTCCTGGTAAACCAACTGCTCCTTCAGGTCCTGGTGATCCATGGAGACCCTAAAATAATGAAAATTTTTTAAAACCATCTTTGCCGTGTTTTTTATAGTACCTAATGATAAAACTGCAAGTTAACAAAATTATATCAAACATACAGGAGGTCCAGGCTCGCCAGGTCGTCCAACTGGACCCATCAAACCCATATCACCTTTCATTCCAGACTCGCCGCGCATTCCTTTTGCTCCAGCTATTCCAATTGGCCCTGGAGGACCAGCTTCTCCGGGCAAACCTGCAGGATTAGGAATTAAAATATAATTAGACTCCAAGAAATAGAAATCTTGAGCTGCTGTGTCACATCTTTGCAAGAAATTTTTTGGAAAAAAATTCAAAGTAAAATGCCAAATGACATGTAGAAAACAAACCTGCAGATCCAGAGGTTCCTTGTTCACCTTTAGCACCTGGTATTCCCCGTTCACCCTTAACTCCAGGAAGACCTATCAAACCTTGAGATCCAGGAAAACCTGGCGGACCTGATGGGCCAGTTGGCCCTCTATCACCAGGAGATCCTGCAGCTCCAGTTTCTCCGGGAAGCCCAGGGGTCCCAGCTTCTCCTCGTTCTCCAGGCTCTCCTGTTGCGCCTGGGGGGCCTGGTGGACCTGTTAATCCTCTTTCTCCTTGTTTTCCTGTATTTTTTTTTTCATTTTAAAAAGGAAATGAAAAGTCATATTTATGGCGCATATTTGATCATTTTATTATGGTACTTATTGAAACCAACTGACCTGTTTGACCTTCCGGTCCCATCATACCGATATTTCCTTTATCACCTTTTTCTCCCATGGCTCCTGGAGGCCCTTTTGTGCCAGGTAGACCCTAAAAATATATCCCAAATTCCATGTAAATTTTATGGTTCAATATTTTTTTTTAAAAACTGAGTGTGAAAAATGATTACCATTAATCCTGGAGATCCTGGATGACCCTTATCACCTTTAGACCCTTGTGGTCCCTAAAATGAATCAATGCAAACGTTATCTGTATTACTTGAAAATATCAAGTAGCCATCATAAAGTAAGGGCCTCATCTCACAGGTGGTCCATCTGATCCCATAATCCCTGTTTCTCCTCTGGGTCCAGGAGGTCCTGGAGTTCCTGGGAATCCTCGCTCTCCGGGAAAACCTCGTTCACCTCGAAGACCTGCAGATCCAGGAGGTCCGGTAGGTCCCTGAATTCCTGGCTCGCCATCTTTACCTGGAGTTCCGGGCAAACCTGCAGGACCTGGTAACCCCTGATGGTACAAATGTCACATTACTTATGCGTAACTACTTCATAATGGAATGAAAATGAAAAATTATAGGAGAAAGAGAATCACTTGAAATCCAGGGTTTCCTGGTGGTCCGGCAGATCCTCGCTCTCCGGGTGATCCCAGTGGTCCTGGTGGTCCGATCAATCCTGGACTTCCTTCTTTACCGGCATCTCCTCGAGGGCCTGGCACGCCAGGGGGACCTGGTTCGCCATCTTTTCCTGGTTCACCCTGATATGATAGGTCGCAAGGTTGATTTTCAAGAGTATACATAAACGTATCAACTTTTTTTTTTATCCTCAAATCACAAAATATTAAATTTATTGGTTTTTACAGTCAATCCTTTGTCTCCAGGCGGCCCGATAGGTCCAGGCAATCCTTGCAATCCAATTGGGCCAGCCTCTCCAGGTTTCCCATCTGCACCAGGAAGTCCTCGTTCTCCTAGTGGACCAGGATTTCCAGGAGATCCCGTACGTCCGACAGGTCCGGAAGGTCCCTAATCAATTGCATGCGTATACTTATAAAAGAAAATTATATTTTTTAAGAGAATCTTATTAATCCTACATACTGGAGGTCCGGTGTTTCCTGTTCTGCCGACATCTCCAATAGCGCCTTTAGAGCCTGGTGCTCCATCTGCTCCGCGATCTCCTGCTTGACCTGTTTCATTTTCCAGTTTTTTAGTTCCTACCAATAAAAAAATGACAGTACGAATTTAAAATTCACTATTCACCTTTCTGCCCTGGTGGTCCGTCTGCTCCTGGTAATCCTCTTTCTCCAGGTAAACCTCTTTCACCGGGTAATCCAGGAGGTCCTTGCGGTCCAGGTGGTCCATGTTTCCCTCTTTTCCCTTCAGGACCTTCTAATCCTTGTATTCCTCTGAGTCCTATAGCTCCGGTTTCTCCTTTCATTCCTGCTTCACCTTTATACCCTCGTTCCCCAGGAGCACCCTGCGATGTATAAGTATTCCAAAATTAGAATCCCCAAAACTTATCGAGTGCTCGCCTACAAATAAACCAGCTTACATCGATTCCTTTGGCTCCTGGTAAACCTGGGCTTCCAGAATCACCGGGAACTCCTCTAGGTCCTGGAAAACCAATTGGGCCTAGAAGGCCAGGAGATCCAGTACTTCCTTTTTCTCCAGGAATTCCATCTTTACCCGGTATTCCTGGCGGACCTGCTTCACCTGGCTGGCCAGATTTTCCGGGTTCTCCTATCACATTCAAAGATCACGATCACCACAATATTTCAAAAATGAAATTATCAATTTTTATATTTAATGAAACATTAATTTATTAGATAGGCGTAACAAAAAAAAACAAACCTCGAGGTCCCTGGGGTCCTTGACTACCTTTCGGACCCACACTCCCTTGATCACCTTTAATGCCCATTGATCCTGGGAAACCTGGTGGTCCTGGTTTGCCAATTTCTCCCTAAGTTGATATTCAAAACATCAAGTGAAGTTGAGTTCTGATCAAATCTTCAAAATATGATTTACAATTTGAAAAATTACCGGTGGACCAGGAACTCCTGCTATTCCATCAACTCCTCTAATACCAGGCGAGCCAGGCGAACCATCCCTACCTCGTTCCCCTCTTGGTCCTACTGGTCCCTAAAATTACATGTGGTTTTTAAATTTCAGCGTTATGCAGACATTTTTTAGTTGAGATTGAGAACGTTGTCTTTACCACAAGTCCAGGGCCTCCCACAGGACCGGGTGGACCAATTGAACCTTTTTCACCAAATGCACCTTGATCGCCTTTTTCTCCATGAACACCTTGAATACCAGGATGTCCTTTTACTCCTGGTAGTCCAGGCATTCCAGGAAGACCTCTAGGACCAGGAGGTCCAACAGCGCCAGCAGGACCTGCTTCACCATTTTCTCCTCTTTCACCCTGTAAAATTAAGAAAAAAACAATACTTCTGCGTTGCAGTTGCGTTTTATGTGATAGGAAAACTTTTCACCGACATCTTTTCCTGGTAATCCAGGGAGTCCTCTAGGGCCTGAAACGCCGATAGCTCCTGCAGGGCCAACATCACCCGGTTCTCCTCGTACGCCTTGAAATCCTTGAGGTCCCGGTGAGCCTGGAGGTCCTGTAATTAAAATGTAATTTTTTTAAAATATCGAATTTATAGATAGGTAGGTACTTGAGAAAAAAACACAGAAAAAAATTTAAAATACCCGGAGGACCGCGAGGTCCAGGTGGACCAACTTGAGCTTGCAAATGGTGTAATGCATCTGGAGGATAACTGCCTACTGCGGGAGGTCCTTTCTCGTTTCGCCCACTCATTTGAGCAATCTGTTGATAATAGGTACTTATCTGTGGGGGGGGGGGGAAATGAGTAAATAAAAAAGTAAAGTTTAGTCATTCAAGTTCTATAATTATAATATAATGGTGCGTAGAGCTTATTGCACATACATCAGGAATTGGACCAGGCGGTCCTGGGTTGCCAGGAATTCCAGGGGTTCCAGGAGTACCGGGTCTTCCAGCTATTCCCGGGGGTCCTTGTTCGCCTGTTGGTCCAGGTTCTCCCTAAAATCAATTTAATTTTCATAAGTGAACCATTAAAAGTCCAGAAATTAAATGTAAAAAATGAAAAATAAATAAATAATGAGCAAATACTAAGTAGGTACAGAAATTAAGAAAATTTACTCTAGGTCCAGGAATTGGTACTCCGTTACTTCCTCTCTCAGGTTGGTATTGTCTGGGTTGAACAACTACGCTTTCGTCATCTGAAGGAATAAAAATTTTAGATGAACCGATATTAAAATTCTTCATATGTATTTTACTGAAATCGTGAATTTTAAAATACTTTACCTGGTGACGATGTAGGCTGGCTTGGAAAAAAATATTCTGTTGTTGTAGTTAATAAATTATTGATTGTGTCCTGCCAACGAGGAGATGAGTTTGACTGAGCATCGTAGATTTCCTTTTGAGATTCGCGAGAATTTTGCTTTCCTGGTTGATTGAAAATGTCGGGAAGAGTTTCTGAGACATTTACTTCAGTGAAGGTAGGTAGTGAGGGTTCTGGTTGGTCAATAGTCGATGATAATGTGACATGTGCGTTTGCGTTGGTTTCTCCTACAGATTTTTATTTGGCAGATAAATCTTAAAGAAATTGAAATAATTTTTGACTTTTTTTTTCCTAATTAATAAATGCTTGTATATACCTTCTTTATTTTGATTTGTGCGGTCAGATTCACTAGCATTTTCTTGATTCGTGCCACCGGCACCATCATCATCCTCACGAGCCTCGGATGGCTCAGTAGGCCTAGTGGTTCTTAAAGTTTCAGAAGGCTGTTGGAATGTTGTTGATTTCGATGGTGATTCTGTAATGTACATATGTAGGTACGTATGTAAGAAATATTTGAATGCGTTTAGTCATTCAACAATATTTTCTACGCAATTTTTGCGTGATTTTACTGCTATTTTTGTTATTTTTTGGTGATTTGCAGTATTTCAATTGCTTTTACGATTGTTTAGAAAATGTTCCAAAAATTATTTACGCAATGTTTGCAAGGTTTTGACGAATTTTATCGAAATTTTATCAATTTTTGATCAAATTCATTATTATTTTATTTCATTCACGATGTTTTATAGGTACAATGTTTATAGGTACCTACTAAAGTTTTGTTTAATTTTACCTAAATTTAATGATTTTCCAATGTTTTTCATTGATTTCAATGCTCTTAAAAGAACTTTCAACAATGTCTGTTACTTAATGCAAGAAGTGTTTGCGAATATTAGTAAACTTTTATTGCCCTTTTTTTAAAAAAAAATTTGCATGTTGTTCATGTTTTCAAAAAAGCGTTTAATAAATAGGCCGGCGTTGTCGAGAATTACGTAAATTAAATTTAAACCTGCAACATTGTTCCTTATCATACTCGATTCCTAAAAATAAGTACCATTTACCTAATTTATTTTCGTTACAATGTGTGTGTGAATTAATTACCAGCGTATTTAGTATTTTTTTTAACGATGCTCAAATGGTGATAAAATAGAGGAAATAAAAGTATTCACATTAATTTTAATGATCTTCCAATTTATTTGAAATTTTAATGAAACACATTTGTTTCATTATTAGAGGAAAAAAGCTAATAGTTTATCAACAATGTTTCATTACCCTTCAATAATGATTCAGATAAGCGAACGATAGCGCTTAATAACTGGCAAATACATACCTATATAGAGGCGCCTATCGAATTTAAAGAAAAGTCTTCTACTTAGAATGTACATAGGTAGGTACTCACAAAAAGTGAAACATGAAAACGTTAATTTAACGTCTTTTCGAAGAGTTAAATCTCAGAATTTGATCCAAAATAGCTCAATTTTGAAAATTACTGGAAAAATCATATGAAAAATTATCGAGCACTTGCTGGTGTGTTTCAAATGTAAATTTTTCAATTTATTTGAAAAAATATGCACAAACGACCTTTTTTAGGGGTGCCTAAAATGGGGGGGGGGCTCTAAAAAAAAGGGTTCAAAATTACGAATATACAGGGAGCTTAATTCCACTTTTTCATTTGAATAATCGAATATACACCTCAAAACGTTACGTTTGGCGCAAATCGCAGGTTTCTATTTTTCCAGGGGTTCCCAAAATATCGAAATTACAAAAAATTGGAGAATTGGATTTTTGAGTACCAGCGAAAATTTTTATTGAGCTCAAAATTCGGTAGGAGGGAGGTATTTCAGACACTAAAAAATTGTAAAAATCTTTTTAGCGGGGTTCGAAGGGGTAGGTCCAAAATGGTGGTTCCAAAATTTTCAAAAAATTGAAACCCCCAATTTTTTCCCCCGAGGGTCGAAAGTAATAAAATCACCTCGTATAAGGTTTATGTGGTTCAAACAGATATTTTATGCTAAAAAAGTTTTTGAAAATAATACTCAGTGGTTCCTAAAATCATTTTTTTATTCGCAACTTTGGGAACCCCTGGAGACAAAAAAAATGATCATTTTGGGTTAACCAACCACGGATTCGTATTTGGGACATTTATTACAACATTTTAAGAGAGGTTGAGTTGATAACTAGCTGGTGCCAAAAAAATATCCTTATCGCAACTCCTCCTTTCATTGCAGAAACTTCTTGCTTAAGACAATTAGAAAAGTTAGGTGAAAAAAATTACAAAAAAATAATACCTATACGTGAATTTATTTATTTTAGCGCCTAAAAAATTCTAACTTGACCACAAAGAAATGAAAAAAAAAAGTTTCTAAAACAAGTGTTTCGAATATCAATGCACAAAATACCTGTTTTTTCCTCAGCATAATCTGCATTATCGTCTCCATTTTCATCTTCATAATCACCAGCCTCCGTTGCACCGGGCTGATCGGCTCGAATTTTCTTTGCAGAAACTTTCTTTTTCACTTTTGCATCGCATATGAAAACGTATGCGACGAAAATGAAAACAATTAAAAAAATGCTGGTTTTACACTTCATCTCACATCACAATATTTTTCTCAAGTCAGTTTTAGTAGAAAAAAACATGTGCTTGCTACAACGATCGGTTACAGAAAGATTTTTTATCATTCGGTAGGGCTATCGAATTGTCGGCTTAATCTTTGAACACCCAATTTTTAATAACGCAACTTAATTATTAACGTTTCTAATAGCAGATGTTGCATTAAATGATGTGTGACAATTTTATTAGCATTTGCTCGTATTTACCAAATCTTCACGTATCTCTTTTCAAATCATGAAACATGTATTTAAACTGCGCGAGTTTATCTCAAAACTTTATTAAAATATTGGGAAAAGATGATAAATAGGAATAGGATCATTGTACCACTGTAGATAATTCAATGACTTGGGTTCATAGGCTTTCAAATCACTATTACCTAATTACTGACCTAATTTACCCAGGTGCAATGTTGAGTAATTAGCTATTTGAGAGTGAAACACAGGGGTACGTATTTGAGTAAGCATGCCTATCCGCCTCATAAATTTCCTCCAGTAGTGTATAAAAATATTATAGGGTGTCACATGGTAACCTTTTTTTCAAGAAACGAAGTAGAAGGAGGGGTTGTATATCGGTCTGATTGCAGGGGCACGAGAAACAGCAATTTGATAAGCTTACCTATTGTATTTTTTTTAATTGAAAAATTCTTCGAGGGTGTCTGGGGGTGAAGGTATAATAATGCAATAAGAATAAAAATCACACATCTTGAAAATTTTTGGTAATTTTTGCCCGTTCCGAAAAAATAAAAAAATTTCTCTTGAGCAGTCTTGACTGTTGATTGATGAATGATGACCCCAACCCCGTCCTTATCAAAGTCCTCTATACTACTAGTAGTTTTGACTTTTTTTTTGAGGTAAATTCATAATTTACAGTCTGATTGATGAAGAAAATGTTGATTAAAAAAAGAAAATAGGTAGTTGAAACTAGATACAAACTTATGGAAAAATACAAGTCAAAAAATTCAATTGTAACAGCTATGTATAGCTGTACTTAGGAAACAGCCAATATCATAATATGTGTACTGAAAAAAAAAGTCCAAAGGTCTCTTCGAAGTTTTTTCCAGATTAATGTCATCTGGCAAATCATAGATCATATTTATTGGCTTCAGAATCATGCCAGTCGAAAGGAAAGAGAATTTCGCATTTATTGAACGTCTCATTTTTGAGAAATACCTACCAGGGTGTCTACCAGGTCGCTATGTCGCAAAGTCGCGAAAAGGTCGCGATTTTCACCAAAAATACTAAACTTCAAATTTTAAAAACTTTTCTTATTTTTATTCAATGGCGATTGGTAACACTGTGTGTTGTTCAGTTGCGGTAATAACCGGTAATAATCTGTAAATAACATTGAATTAAAAAAATGAAGTTTTCAATTTTTTTTCATAATATTTAGAGAGTATATTGTATTTCATGAATTTTCTTCATGTTACATGGGAACAATCGAAAAATCCCATTTTTTTTTTCGTTGAAAAATTGGATGTAGGAACTGTTGAAAAATTGGGGGGGAGGGTAGGTACTTGACTGAAAAAAAGTCGCTATTTTTGAAAATTAAATTTTGGTAGACGCCCTGCCTACGTAAAATTTATTGACGCAATTTTGTTCTTAAAAATTTACCATTTTGAAGTACAAAAGTTCAAAAGTGGCCACTGAAAAAGTGAAAAGCAAAACTTCATCAAACTGACTTAGAAATCTGAGATTTGATATGTAGGTACTCTATTTTTGACCAGCCAAATCGATTAGAAACGGTTTCGATTTGTTTTGAGTAGTTTTTGGAGCCTTCAGCAGATTTTTGAAAGGAAATAATTCCATAAAATTTCATCAAATGAAGTTGGAAATCCTACCTAAATTTACTCTATGCCTTGATTTCAACATGCTGAGTCGACTGAGCAGTGGTTTTAAGTCGTTCTGGAGTCACAGCGACATTTTGAATTTTTGTTGTGCCATAAAAATTGTAGAACTTGATGTTCATTTCGACAGATTTTATAACATTCATTGGAGAACTGAACCAAAACAATCTTCAGTCGACTCGGCACGTTGAAATTAGAGAATAATATGTAAATTTTCAGCTTTACAACTTCCTGAGGTGAAATTTTACGAAAATTTTGCTGAACGCTGCAGAACTGCTCAAATAGGTTTGAAACCGTTGGTAACCGATTCGGCAGAACGAAAATAAGGCACACACCATACTTCAGCACTCTAGGTTAATTTGGTAGAATTTTGATTTTTACTTCAATGTTTTGGCCTAAATTTCGTTTTTGAAAATTCGTCAAAAATCGAAAAACACACTTACTTACTTCCGCTAGGGCCATTTTCCTCTGGTATGTATATCTTCATGTCCAATGGAGATTATCAAGTATTTCGGTAGAAGTTTGATGAGATTTAGATTAATTGTATTTTTGTTCATCAAGTACAGTTTCTGTCTATGTTTATTGTTCATCTTCATATTCTGGCATCTGATTAAAGAGTAAAATAAAATGCTTCTTTTTTTTTCTAAAATGAAAAAAAAATCTATGCTGCATTTCGTGCTTTAAAGCTCACGATTCCGACAAATTTTGTGTCATATTTTGGCTCAATTTTCGACAAGATTTTATGACTTCATGAAAAATTCTCCCTTTGCGGACTGGATTTTTGTTTTTTTTTTTTCAATTTTTTGGTGAAAAGCATTTTTTTCATTATATTTTTATTTTCGCATAACTTCGAACTTGCCAGATGACCTTTTTTACTTTGACTGATGTTTTTTACCCATGTTGTTGAATTATTTTTCAAAAAAATGTCCAATGTGTATTCATTTGTTTTGTTGGACATTGGAGATTTGAGCTATTTCAAAACTTTCATTTTCCAAAATGATTTTTTTTCAAGTTTTTGTCACTCTTCAAAGCAATTCGATTCCCTCAACATGGGAAGCCAGAGAACCTTCAAAGCGTTGAAAAAAAAGTCATCCTGAAGGCATCCTTTTCAATTTTTTTGATTTCGTAAATAATGCTTGGAAAGAACCTGTAGCTGAGCCCCTTCAATGAAAAAAGTCAATCCTACCTATGGACTTACTTGTGCCCAGCATGAGTTGCTGTTTACCAAATGGATGGAAATCAGTTATCCATGATGGAACACCCTGTATAGGTATTGCAAAGACTGTTCATTTCCATAGGGATATTTTATTTGTTCGAATCTTTCATTGGCCTCGCCCTTCATAAATACTGCCATTAATCCATCATCAATCGGGCACGTTGGCATGCTGGAATTTCATGTTGATTTCTTCAATTATAGATGTCGTATCAATTCGTCAACTGAAAGTGTAATTTTTGTCAAAAGTGAATTACCTTTTTAATTACCTTCACATAAAACATCCGTTCTATAGAAATCATTCGCCAAAATATTATCTGAAAGTAATGACAATGTAAATACAAAATAGCCTACAGCAATATTCATGTGATGCTCTTCCCCTCTCTTCTCCCATTTCCCATCCGTATTTATATACACAACTATACCATCTATACGAAAGGCCGCAGACAACCCCCTCCCAACCAAGGGTATACAAATACATATCCATACGAGTATAAAGTGAATCCAATTCACCCTCGATATATCTTCCCCATCTAGCCCTGTAAGGCTTTTGTATACGTATAGCACTTTTAGATACATCGCATATTAACTACGTTTAAAAGGCGCGGACAGGGTTGTACACGAACCGTATTTACATTAGAGAATTTGCGTATGTGTATATTGTGTACATTGCGTATTATACAATCAAATTGACTGTACATTAGCAGTTAATTTTGCCATACTTATTTAAAGCTTGCGGCGTACTCAACACCGAGTGTACAGTGTACCTGCATCGGTTTTTTTCATGTGTAGTGGTTCACATGATTGTAGTACATGGGTTTGGGTATGTTGTACGTATTGTTGTGGGCCTAGATGTAATACATTATGTTTGCCTCTATAGTTTTTGCATTGTTTTAAATCCGAGCTTCGGATTATTTTCCATTTCCGCAGGCTATGTGTATTCATTCGTGGGGCGAATGTGGAATGAAATATGGTAAAATTGTATGTACGATACGATTGAGGAACCTACGTAGCAAATTCTCTATTGGGATTGGAGGTAAAATAGGTTTTAGGAAAGCAATCGTCGACATCCTATCAGCCAGATAACGTTACTCTGACTGTGACTGTGTAGTTTGGAGTACAGATACAGTATATGAATGGTGTAGAGAGAAGTGAAAGAGAACTGTAGCTATACGCAGAAGAAGGGTTAAATAGTGAAATATTAGAATACGATTTAAATAAGATAAATGTCGGTTGTGACTGGGTGTTGATAATGGCTAAATTATTGCTGCAACAATCCTAATATATGGACTGGTAAAGGATTAATGAAGAAGTTATAAATGCTAAAAGGGGTAAAACAGTGTGTAGTTTTTGGTGAGAATTACTCTAGCTTGACTGTTGTTGTATCCTTATATTATATTTCTGCGATAGGTAGCGCTTTATTAATTTACTGGCTCAACCGGTTGAATGTTATTTATTCATACTTTGTTATTATATTTTATTCGTTATTAAAATGGTTAGAAATGAACGTGTATTTTATCCTGGTTTACTTCGTAATGGTATAATAATGGCGACGAGATAAAGTACGTAAAAAAATGCGTGTATTTCGGTCTTGAAAGACATTCGTACGTTGTACCGGTTTCAATGTTCCTACCTTACGAGTGAACAAAACTACGTGCAAAATGGTGCTCCCTACAGAACAAGAGCAACTGATTTCAAGCCTCGTGGCAGCTCTTCGCACCTTACAGCCAACCACTACTTCGCTCGATCCGTTTTCCGAAGGATCGGAGACTATGGCAAACTTTTTTGTACGTTTGGAAAACTTCTTCGCTTTACGCCAGATTCCTGCGGATCCTGAAGGTGCTACAACTTCAGTAAGAGTACAAAACTTAATTAATTACATTGGCGCTAAATACGTTTCGACTGTCTACAATGTCTGTGCTCCGGTGATACCTGAAAAGAAGAAGTACTCAGATGTTAAACAGCTTCTTATCAACCACTTCGATAAGCCGGTCAACGAAGTGGTAGAGCAACATCGCTTCATGTTACGTGTCCAAAGCGATACAGAATCAGTTAATCAGTTTGTTACAGAACTGAAACGCCAAGCCGCTTTATGCAATTTTACGTGCGGTCATTGTACTAAACCTACAAGCGAGCTACATCTACGAGCACAATTTATTCGAGGTATTCGTGATAGCGACACACGAAGAGAATTACTACAGAAAGGTGGTAGCGAATCTACCACTACTTTCACCTTCGATAAAGCAGTCGAGTATGCCGTTGCAGCTGAATCGTCCAAACTTGGCAACGATGTAATTCAAAATTCTCATTTCAACGCCTCAACTTCCGGACCAAAACCTGTTAACAAGCTTCAAGTAAATAAAAATAAATCCACCAGGCCATTTTCACAGCTCCGGGGATCTTGTTTTCGATGCGGTGATAAAGATCACCGAGCAGACAAATGCCCTCATTCTAAAGAAGTCTGCTCATTCTGCAATAAAGTTGGGCATATTACGAAGGTTTGTCAACTTAAACTACGGCGTAATAAATCAAATTCAGGTCGCGGAGGTCACAGTGGACGAGGTGGCCGTTCGAAACGTCCGTATTATCGCCAAAATATTCCTAATACCGGTGCAACGAACCCTACGAATCCGAACGAAGTAAATTATTTCGATTTTCACGTTCTTAACCTACAATGCAACTCGAATTCGAATAATTCCGATAAGATACTTCTCAACTTCGATATTGGTAATAAAAATAAGCAGCTTGAACTCGATACCGGCGCAGCTGTTACTACTTTACGTGTATCTGTTATCAGAGAGTTGATTCCTGGTATAAAAATACTTCCAACTACTGATAAGCTTAGATCTTTCGATGGCACTATTATTGATCCGATCGGTGTTGTGAATCTTTTCGTCAAGTATAAATCGAATGCTGAAAACCTAACAGCTTACATTGTGCCAAATTCTCATCCTGAAGTTGTTGGGCGTACGTGGATAAAAGCGTTTCGAATATTACCTCCTGAGTTGCTGGAAATTAATACTGTTTCAACCGAGGTGAATTATACTGACGAAATTAAGAAGTTGATTCGCGAATATTCAGATTTATTTTCCGGTGGATATGGCAAAATTCCTAATTTTCAATGCTCACTACGTTTGAAAGATAATGCTGTACCTGTATTTATGAAGCCTAGAACTTTGCCATATGCCATAAAACCATTAGTCGAAGCTGAAATTGAGAAATTACTTGCCCAAGGCATACTTTCACCTGCTAAACACCCTACTTGGGGAACACCAATTGTACCTGTTATCAATTCAAAAGGTGCTTTACGAATTTGCGGTGACTACAAGGTAACAATCAATAAGTACCTGATTGCTGAAAAGTATCCGATTCCGAACGTCGAGGAAATGTTTAGTAAACTTGCCGGTGGTACTCACTTCGTTTCGCTCGATATTTTCAGAGCTTATTTCTGCATGGTTGTAGATGAGCTAAGTGCTATATTACAGTGCCTTAGTACTCATTTAGGCGCATTCTACGTTCACAGACTTATGTTCGGCGTTGGCAACGCGCCATGGTACTTTCAGAAATTTATGGATGAAATATTATCGCATATACTTGGTGCTGCGGCGTTTTATGACGATGTCAAAGTTCAAGGAGCCACAGCCAAAGAGTTACTTGACAGACTCCGTATGGTTTTCCAGACATTCCGTGAACATGGGTTGAAATTGAACAAAGATAAGTGTCAGTTCAATTTGAAATCAATTACTTACCTTGGTTTCGTTATTGATGCAAACGGAATTCGAAAAACGCCAGAGAAAATCGAAACCATCGTTAAATGCGATTATCCGAAGAATATTGAGCAGCTACGTAGTTTTATTGGTCTCATCAATTACTATGGCCGTTTTATTCCGAATATGGCCGATATTCTCGCTCCAATGTACCAATTAATGCAGAAAGATGTTCAATTCGTTTGGAATAACCAATGTCAAGCAGCTTTCGTTCGATTAAAACAAGAAATGACCGAAGATCGTATCCTAGTGCCATATGACCCTAAATTACCTCTCGTTTTAGCTGCTGATGCGTCATCATATGGTCTAGGCGCCTGTTTATCGCATATTTTACCAGGCAATGAAGAAAAGCCAATTGCTTTTTGCAGTCGTACGTTATCGAAAGCTGAACGTGGTTATAGCCAACTGCACAAAGAAGCTACAGCTATTTACTGGGCTGTAAAAAAGTTCTTCGTTTACCTTTTTGGTCGCAAATTTATTCTACATACCGACCATAAACCGCTGACTGCGATCTTTCATCCCAACAAAAACTTACCTGATTTAACTGCAGCCAGATTACTTCGTTATGCTTGTTTTCTATCGAATTTCGACTACGATATACAGTACCGAAGAAGTGAAAAGCACAGCAATGCCGATTTTCCTTCTCGTTTTCCACTACCGATTCCCAGTAACGAGAAAACCGATGCAGCTAGTTCAGTTTTACTGCTAGAGCAGATCAGCATTTTACCAGTTACACGAGCTGAAATTGTTTCAGAAACGGCTAAAGATCCAGCGCTAATTCCTGTTCTCAATGGCTTACGTTCGAATTCCGGCCTTGAGAAAACCTGCTTCGCTGGCCAAGAAGCTGAATTTTCGATTGAATCCGATTGTATTTTCCGAGGTTGTCGAGTCGTTGTACCTAAAGCTCTACAGCAACGAGTTCTTCAGGAATTACATACGGCACACATCGGTTCTACTAAAATGAAAAACCTCGCTCGTAATTACGTTTATTGGTCCGGTATTGATCGAGACATCGAAAATATTACAACTCAATGTTCCGGTTGTTCTCAAGTTAGAAATAATCCTCCTAAAATCGATCGTCATCCCTGGTTGTATCCAGAAATATCGTGGTATCGTCTTCATTTAGATTACGCTGGTCCATTTCTCAGTAACTACTTTCTACTTGTCGTCGATGCATACAGCAAATGGGTAGAAATTTTTGTAATGAGTTCGATAACAACTTCTAAGACGATATCCTTTCTTCAAGATCTGTATACTCGATTTGGTCTTCCGGTTATGATTGTCACCGATAACGGTCCTCAATGGACGAGTGAAGAATTCAAAATGTTCAACTCTTCAAACGGTATTATCCATAAATTCGCTGCTCCTTACCATCCTGCAAGTAATGGGCAGGTTGAACGTTACGTGCAAGTCCTAAAAAACAGCTTAAAAGCTAGCTTGTTCGATAGCAGTCAAAGTTCATCAATTACGGAAAGAGTGAATCTGCTACTCATTCAGCTACGCAGAACTACTCACAGCCTGACTGGCAAAACTCCGGCTGAGTTGTTATTACGCCACAGTTATCGGACCAAGTTAGATTTGCTTATCGATCCTCATACGAAACGTATCCGTTCGGATCAAATTCAACAAATCGAGAATACCAAACTTCGTGACATCAAACCTGGAGATCCAGTTAATTATCGAGTTTACAACGATACGAAACGTAAATGGGCAACTGGCCTAGTTATTTCGAAAGGTCCATTAAATGCTGTGATACGTGGTGAGAATGGCGAAACTCACAGGAGACATCTCGATCAAATGGTATCAGCTCCTCATGCCGAACCTTCTTCTGCAGGGGAAGGTACTAGCGATCAACAACAAGCAACTACGTCGACCAGCAGCGAACAGCAGCCTTCGCAGCCTTCAACTTCTCCAACTCAACCTGAACCTCCGAAACCTCCTTCTACCGACACTGAGCTCCGTCGATCAAGCCGATCTCGGAAAATTCCATCTAGATTGGATATTTAGAAATTTAGAATTTACCTACCTAAATTTTTACCTTGTTGTGTCGTTTCGTTTTTTTATTTTTTTAAATGTTTTATTGCATTTTATTCTTATTGTATTCTTATTGTTTCAAATTTTAATGTCTTATTAAGGGGGGAGGAATTGTTGTATCCTTATATTATATTTCTGCGATAGGTAGCGCTTTATTAATTTACTGGCTCAACCGGTTGAATGTTATTTATTCATACTTTGTTATTATATTTTATTCGTTATTAAAATGGTTAGAAATGAACGTGTATTTTATCCTGGTTTACTTCGTAATGGTATAATAACTGTACTCGTACATTGTTGTGTGCAAAGTTGCGAACAATTTTATCAGCGAATCATCTTATACTATATAGTACCTACTACATTGTATACGATATGGTAATTCGTTGTCGCGCCTCCGCTTCGGTACAAGGGTCAGAGTACGGAGGGGGGGGGAGGGAGAACTCGCTGAGAATTTCTCCACTACCGCTCTGTACGTAAAATTAAATATTTACGGTGAGTTTTTTTTTTCGTCAACCCTTCGATCGGTTGTAATTTTGGAAGAATTCTCTGTAGTATGCTGCTTACTTACGTGTGTAGGTTCCCTCGACTACTACTGGAGAAACCGCACCGGTAACCGCAACGTGGAAAGACATTTTCCCCGGTTGAATTAATTTATCGTATTGTAGCTGTTTAACCGCCTAACATTTTCATCGAGTTATGTTCGTCAAAAGTTTTTGAACTTGACATTTTCATTATTCATTCACGACCTATAATTCGACGTGTTTAGAGCCTGTCTACGGCGAGGGGTTCGGAATTCGTGAATTGAGTTTTACAGTTTGGTTGCGCTCGTTGAGGTGCTCTTTTCGTTTTTTTAAGAGATGGATTTTGAGGGTTGCTTAGAGATAGGGATACCGCGAGACGAGATTTTCCCTAAGATGCTCACAGACGGTAAAACAATTTTTTTTCGTCTTCAATTTTTGAGAGCTTAAAATGAGTAATTTTGTATTTTTTATAAAAGAAAAAAAAATAAACAAATTGACCCGAGCGCAGAAGGGAATGAATTTTCAAAAATTTGTTTTTGGAGAAGTAAAAAAACAAATGTGTTTTTTTGTGTTCTTTCTCAGACTTTTTTTGAATTTAAATAAAAATTGAAAAAACCCATTTTTTTTCACGAAAAAACATTTCTTTACTGTTGATTTTGACATTTTTCAAGGTTTGAACAGATTTTTTTCTTGGTGGTGTAATTCAGAACCATGAGAACATGATCGAAAATGCACAAGTTTTGTTTTCATTTTCTAAACTTTTCATTCTACTGAAGTGTAATCGGTAGGAGGTGAAAAAGGTATCTTAATACGTATAAGATGTCCGGGGAGTGGTGGTTCAAACTTGAGATTTTGATACAACCGTGTACGTCTTCGGAAAAAAGTTATGTGAAGGTGTTGTTTATCTTGAAAATTGAACGGACAAAATACGTTTTCAAAATCCAAGAGCCAAAATTGAATTTTGACCATGAGGCTGGTGGGTTGTTCATACTTTGAAAATGAACAAAATCACCTATTATGACTTTTTGCCTAACTTCCTAATTGCAGGTTTGGTTCAAAAAACCGAAATGAAAAAAATGAATGCAGAAGCTCGATTCGTTCTGGACCTTCACGCGAATTCAAATTCAAACGTTTCAATTTTACTCGTTCAAATTTCTCTCGCGCTCGCTCATTCGTGACAATTTTTCTTCTCTGATACAAAATTTTACAATTATGGTCATATATCAAAAAAAAAAAAAACATATCTACAACTAAATCAACTAGTCAAAAATTAAATAAGTAAACTAGTCAAGGAAACATAAGTTACTGTATTTACTGCGAGTGCAACGACAATATTTGAAAAAACAAATTAGTTGGAGAAGAGGGAGTTCGAGGTGACGCCTCAGGAGTTCCCAAAATTATGGAAGGGGAATCTGAAACATGAACATATTGAAGAGATATAAGCCCAAAAATCTCGTCTCGTATTGACGTCATGTTTACTTGATATAAAGAATTGAAGATTGTTAGGATTTCAATGCGGCTTGCAAATTGGATGATTACCTACTAGGAAACTATTCATCTTGAGTATGTTTTTTTGAAGAAGTGGATCCATATTTCGAAACTAGATAATGGATCATCTTTTTTAAATTTATCAAGGTCGATATATGTATACCTTTAATGCATCTTCAAAACTGAAGGCGATAAGCAAGCTTTAAAAAATGAAAAAAAGCACCCTCCTTTTACCATTTTTGGAATTTTCTCGAATACTGCTGGACATTTGAAAAATATGCGGGCAACAAGTGGTAGTTGCGATGCTTTTTTTGTTGGAAATTGAATTTCCTATAAGATAGTATTTTTTATTTTTTTAAAAACATCTTAAAATTTGAACCCATTACGTAAGCTTGTAAAAATAGCGATTTTTGTGAAAAAGTGCTAATACTTTTTGTAGCGATTGCAGTGCAATTTTTTCACATTTTCTGTGGTCAATCCCAAAAATTCTCAAAAAAATCATCTCCAAAAAAGCGAAATTATCGGCTAACGAGCTTCCATCCAGGTTTGACTCGTCAAATACTAATCTGGATACGGAAGATTAAAGATTGAATTTTCGAGTTGAGAATGACGTTTCTCATTTTTTTAAAAGCAGAAAAACTGTTTTTCACTATTTGCAACTTTTCAACGAGTTTTTATCTCTTTGAAAGTCTTCTCACATCGAGTTCTCGTCGTTGCTGTATTGTGGAGAAGAAACGATGTGCGTCTTAAGTTGCTTGTTTTTCACTGAAAGGCGCTCAAAACAGAATTATTCAGTTGTTCTGTGCTTAGGTACCTACATACTTACTGCTGAGGTGAATTGAAATTTTGTAAATTATATTAAGTGGAATAATTATTTTATTATCAGTTTCAATTATATTAAAATTGAAATCATTTTTGTAAATTATATAAGAATTTGACATACGAGTACTTGTGCTTGGATATCCAGTCATATGTATCTCTCCGTTTCAGTGACTCCAAAAATTTTTTTCAGATTCTCATTTTTGTGAACTCTTCATCAGTTTTTTTCTAGTTTTGAGGAAAATGATGGGTCAACTATGTTGCTAGTCAGGCACTGATGATTACTTCCTGGAGTTCCTGGATTTATTTCTGGAAATGTTCTATTAGGATTAAGCGATTCTCGTACAGCAAACTACATACTTATTAAGGTGAAACGTAACAACTCACCGATCAGAAATCGACACCTCGAAACGTTAAAGCGAATAAGTACAAAAACTATCCTGGTACTGAGGCGAATTTCTACACTAGAGCAAAATTAAAGCTTGAATCATTTTTCTAACCAGAAAAACGTCATTTCAGAAATTACTTTGGGTCTTTTGAAGGACGATGTCCAAAATTCATCGAGGAAGATAATAAACTTTCAATTTTTCGAATCAATGTGTAAAAGGAGTATTTTTCTATTTAGGGGAGTACGTTTGCTCAAAAAATGAAAGGTCTCTTACTCTTGAGACTTTTTTTTACTTTGTATAATTGTTAGTTGAATAAATATAGCTTCTCATAATTATTTATAATTGTTACGAAGGTGAAAAAGTAGGTACCTATTTAGTTTAAAAATGAAAATGAAAAAACGAAGTACCTAATCAACTGAAAGTTTAACCGAACGTGAGATACGTAATCAATGAATTCAGTGTCTATAATTAACCCGACAAAGAATAACATTTTTTAATAAGTACGCAATTTTTGGCAACAAAAAAACCCAAGTCTGCGACCCTTCGAACCTAGTATCTGATACATATGTTTAAGCCGTGAAGAATTTTCAAATTGGCGTAATAAAAAGTGAAATCATGCGGTAGTACACATATTTTCGAGCGATATGAATTACTTTGTTACCAGAAAATTACGAGTATATACCATCGTACGAAGATTTATCTAATCGTTTACTTTAATTTTAGAATTAATGAACTCAACGAAGTTTACATGATAGGCTAAGAATTTCTTTACCATCGACTATTTCAATTATTCTTTCGAAAGATGAACTGGTATTTCTTCGTGTGCAGTCTTACATGGATTTTGATTGTTTCGTAAAAAATGGATTAATTTTCAAAATTCTTCATTAATCTGAATGTGGTATTTATCCCTTCAAATTTTTTCTGGTTGTGTATTTTTAGATGTTTTTTGAATTTTGCTCCATTTGGTTCAAAAATGTCCTTGAAATCACAAATTCCTAACAAGGAAGGTACCTTTTTATCCCAACGGGTAGAAAATTTTTTGAACAGTACAAAGATACATCGCCAGCCAGAGTTTCAGATGCTGCCGTGAGCATTTCCCTTTTTTTGAGTTATCGAAAATCAAATTTATGCTTGAAATGAAACTTGAAAAACTCAAACTTTCACCAAATTGATTTTGGAAAGCCTTTCAATATTCAACTTATTTTCGACCTCTCTCCCCCCCCTCCCTTCACGAATCTGTTGGAAACGGTTTAAAACCGCTATAGCAGCTGTGATGTTTCTAGCACGTTTTTGAAAATCAAAATCTCCACAATTTCTAACTCAGTATAAGATGGAATACTCGTTAAAATTTTTCTAATATCTTGATTTCAACGTTCTGAGTCGACTGAGGGTGATTTCATATCGTTCCAGAACCTCCAGACATATTTTGGATGTTCCATTTTTTCAAAAAATCTCATTTAAAAAATGCCAAATCAATATCATTTCAGCGTTCACAATTTTTAATACTCGATGGAGCAAAACAACCAACACTTCGATAATCGTTCTTCGGCGATAATATGAACAAAATATTATCGCACGTGTTTTGAAGTGTTGAAAATTAACCCAATCGGTTACCTGTCTGGATATTTTTGCACTTGCTCGATAATTTATCAAGTGTTGAATGCATTCAAAATGCAAAACAACATCTATTATCGAAAAGTTTCCGGTGCTGTGATAATGCCATTGGCATCAGCTCGCGACTTTTATCAGCTACGCTGAATGCAAGTGGCAACAAAATTTATTTATCTCGAATCTCGAATTATTCGCACGTGATACGCTGTTATGTACTTACTTACTTGATTGAGACGAATTGAAAGAGTAGTATTCATTATTTATCGTTCAATATCGAAAAAAATGAATTAAATTTCGAATGCACTACCTACTTGTTTTTGTAATACGAGTACATGCAAATAGGTACATTAATTATCGCATCATATACGAGTTTAATTTCATCATGAAGTTCGAGCTCACGTTTTATTTTACTAGGATTGAGAAGTAAAAATGAACAAAAAAATGTTTCGATGGCTTTTTCTCTCATTTTTTTTTCTGGTCGGGTTACCTATCAAAAACTCTTACGAATATTAAGACGATTGAGATTATTCTGTGTGGATCCGAAAGACACGCCTTCCGAGGGAATGGTTCGAAAATCATGTGAAATGAAATTTATTTACTAGTAGTAAGGTACTTGATTTGACCTTTAAAGACAGGAAGGAACTCGACATAAGGATCTTTGAAAACAGCAAGAGAATGAACTATTCGCCAACAAGGTAGGTACCTAGACCTGCCTGGATGTTTCAAAATTACCGGTCGATCTGAAAAAAAAGTCACCAAAACATGGAAAATTCATATGTATTTGACTATCTGGTGACTTCTTGGTGACAGATTCACAAAGCAGTGATCATATGTGATCGATTTTGTACTTCGTTGACTTTTGGTAATTTTTCCCCCAGAAGTCGCCAAAACATGGAAAATTCATATTTGACTATCTGGTGACTTTTTGGTGACAGATTAACCAAGCGGTGACCGTAGGTGATCGATTTTATACTTGCGGACTTTTGATGAATCTCAGTGAATTTTGGTGACTATTGGTGAGTCTGTCATCAAGGAGATGACGTATGAGTAATGTTGTCAAGTCAACTCTCATTGTAGACATGCCATTCAATAGAAAGATCGGAAGATCACCCGATGAAAACACCACAATGTCAAGTTTCGGGTGCTAATTTTTTTTTCAGTCTCCAAATTTATAAAAATTGAAAAAAAACCGTTTTGCAAATACAAATAGTATTAACATTTGATCAAATTGACGAAAAATTTTAATTTTTTTTTTACTGAATTGGCGGGTGTTTCGAGCTGTTCTGGAGCCTTCAGCTGGTGTTTGGGGTTTCCCGTTCTTGATAAAATTCATGAAAGGCACCCAAATGAAATTAGTAGGTGCTTACAAACTCGAACAAACTGTTCTGGCAACCCATTTGGTCAATTTAAACACAATTATCAATTCTTGAGATTTTTCACAATTTTTCCTGGAACTACAAAATTTTGATACGAATTTATTTTCCCCTGTTTCATTTCTCCTGCAAGGTCGTCGGGAGTCTAAACAATCTCGAATGCTTCATAGCGATAGAATCAATTCTATTGCAACAACAACTTACTGGTAGTATATTCACTCAGTAATTTAATTACTGATACCAATTACCGACTTGAGTACACAGGAAACAAGAAGTGAATGACTCAGTTTACACGTACAGTATCTTTTTTTTTATCTCGCATGTAAACAGAATAAGTATCAGTTTAATAGATATCTTCTCACAATAATGTATCCGTTGTACGGGAAATGAGATAAAAAAGTGATCTTTGTACACCACCAGTATAGCCTAACTGCCTAACAGCAATCGCAGCAACGAAAAATTTCATGATTTGTGATGATAACGATGATAAGTTCTTTGAAATTGTACAATATGTAAAAACAATACGAATATTCTGCGTTTATTCATCGACATTAAGTATACCTTTACAATGTCGATGTGTGTTTTAATTGACTTTTTTTGATTCATCAATTTTCCCGAATTAAAAAATAACGCATTTATTGAAGATTTCCTTCGAATTGAAATATAGTTTTATTGACGTCATTACGACGTAAGCTCGTGTACTTTTGGACAAATATCAGTTTTTTCGATCTGTTTACAATAACAACATCTTTTAGTACAAAATTTTAAACTAGGTAAATAATCCTATTAAAATTTTCCAAAGTGCAATATTTTCAAGTAGATATAGGTGAATATTATTTCAACCTTGCCTGAGCCCTACAGCTTTTTCAATGCATAATCGCACACCAAAATTTTGTAAAATGTTCCATTGAAGATTAAGTTTTTGATAAAATGAATCACGGTTCGAAAAGTGCATTTTTCAAATTTATAAAAAGGACAATAAGTGCACAAAAAAAATTAGCGACGTGTCCTCAATAACGCTCAATTCTAAGCCATAAACTAATTGAATGGAAAGTTTTCCGGTCAATTTTTTAATGTGCCTGAACTAAACTTGCAAGATAATCTTCGCCTTGCTAAATAGGAAGGCGAAGTTACACTGTGTAAGTATGGAGGAAAGTTACTGGATATGGCGCAGTAAATGCACAAAATGTATCAGACCATCAACTCAAACATACCTAACAATTTTTCGTTCATAGGAGGGAAGATGGGGGAATTTTAATAAGTGAAAAAATAGCCATTTTTAGAAGAAAAAATTATTTTTGACCAATACAAAGAGTGGTGCGGCGAAGGTGTGATGCTGTGTTATAGTACCTACTTATACCTCGAGAAGAACTTACCGTTGAATTTTCAGAAATTTTCTACGCACAGGAAGTAAGTGGGGTTGAATGAAAAAATTTTGTTTCTCTAAAAATTGCTACATTTCGACTTCAAACGTACCCCCTCTCCTCCTATACACGAAAAGTTCTCAAAAACTTTTTAGGTAGGTCTAGGTATATGTGAAAGTTGATTGTCTGGTACTTTTGTGTATTTACGAGTATAGTGCCATATCCAGTAACTTTCCTCCACATTTTCAAAGTATAACTTCGCCTTCCTATTTACCTAGACGAAGATTATTTTGCACGGTAACTACTTCAGGCACATACTTTTTTATGGTCCCTTCGTTATCTTGCAGTAAAATATGCAACGATAGATTAACCTAACGCATAACCATCGTTGGGTCACCGAAGTGATGATACGGTGAAAAAATCGGGGCAAGGTTTCACTTACACAAATTTTCAACCTTCGGTGTTTCGTGTTTGTTGGTGAAAATAATTAATAAACAGATATTGCGTATAATATCAGACAGTCAAACGTACCTTTACCTAAGTATATTGAATTTATTTGCGTAACATGGATGCAATTTTATCGGTATCATTTTTCATTATAATCGAAATATTCACGAAGAATGCATCGACAAGAGCATTTGAGAAATTTTCAATTGATCTCAATTGTAATTCCATCCCCCTCCCGCGGCCACTAATTACCTGTTGAAACGAGATAATTGCACTTCGACCCTTTTATTCCTTGAAAAAAAGTGAAATTTATCATCTCTCTACTTCTGAAACTGGAGGAAAGGGAGATGAAGAGATCAAAATTTGAGCTTCATGGAAGTCGATATGACCAGTTTCAAAACTTATCTGAACAAAATTCTCAAGCTTACGAGTCTCAAGAAATAACCAAATTCTCAGATTTTTCAACTTTTCACCCCATTTTAAAGCAGTACATCTTCTTTTACTTAATTCTGTCTCTCTCAGCTCAATGATAATCATTTTACATGCAATTGACTCGAGTTTGCGAGATAATAAATTATTAATTGCTGGCCTTGTTCATAAAAATAATTAATATAATACTCAGTACTATGTACAAATTATTATTACGCGAAATCGGTGAAATGGTACTTTTGAAATATCGACAATCGCTGTATGTAGTATTTGTTAATGAAATGAACTGCATGAAAGAAAATTGATAACATTTGAATGAGAAAAGCCGAAGCTGATAACTATTTTTAAGTTATTAAAAATAGGTACCTGTTTTGCATTCGTTTCTCATGTGTGTACAATATCTCCTCAGTATTCGTCAGTACCTATACCCTATACTAAAATTCTTTGAAATTTCTGTATCATCTATTTTATTCATTTCTCGGTTCAATGAATTTTATCAGTCAAGCTTTCTTGTTCGTTGCATTGTTTAAACTCTCGAGTACATTATACACTCATAGTAATTATTCGAATTATTCTATCGTCATAATTTTCCATACAAATCGTACTCAGAATATAGATTTACTGACATACCTACACCAGCAAAAATATCGAAAAATATCGAAAAATATCAGTACCTATTTGTGATGACAACGAATAGGTACTACGTGCATTTCTAAAGAATTGGTTTTTCAACTTCGACCTGCAACCTGTGAACTTGATTCTTCAGAATAAGATGGTGACTGATGAAATTCTCTGAGCAGAATTCTCACTAATCAGCGGTAGCTAGAAAAAAAATCAATTGGGAAAATCGAATGTGAAGTTCTCATAATTTTTCATTAGTTGGAAATGTGCACTTTTTCTACGCAGAGTGAAGTTTTCAAAGCTTAATATCTGACAAAAGTCTAAACATTGCAAATCAACTGAATTGAATAAAAGTTAAAGAATCCTAGGTAATTGTTTCAGAAACATTAGTCAAATATCTGCGTATTTTTTTCTGATTTTAAAAACACCAAAGAGTTGAGATCAGCCGAAGGCATCGTGAGCCTCAACTGCAAAATTTGAGAAATAATAATTTTTTAGGTATTCTCGATGATTCGAAGGAAGTGAAAGGTCCGGGAAAATGGTGAGCGTATAGCTCTGATTCGAAATACATTAAAAATGAGCTAAAAATCTCCAAGTATTCTTCTGATAAAGAAATTAATCATACATAAGTACATATAAACAATTTTAAAAATCTAAAAAAAAAAAATTATATCTTACTAATTATATTTTATTCACTTTTTTTATTGGGATAATTACCTTTACCTAAACTAAATAAAATTGATATATGTAAATAAAATTTCGAATGGGATGAAAAATGAAACAACGCATAATGGTCCCCATTTTTTCTCAAATTGAATTTTTAATTGTGAAATGACGTTATGGTACATTTGCAATCTATCAATAGTATGTAGAAGACTAAACATGGTATCGAACTCCAAAGTTGGTGTAATTATTTGGTTGAGGAACTCAAATATTAATTTTTTATGGTCGATAGAGGGGGGAACGAAACATTACAGTGGTAGCACTGTTCAAAAATCCGAAATACTTTTTTTTTCAAAATAGCTCTACTTTGAGGTTTTACGACCAGGAAGCTCAGAATTTTTCTGTGTGGTCTCGCACTTGGAAGTGAATGTCGTTACAAATTTTCGTCGGAAGTCAGGCTTGGGATACTTTTTTTCCTCCAAGTAAAACATTCAAAGAAACATACTAAAATTGAAAAAATAACTCACTACAGGAGTAGAAGTAACCAGTTCACGAATTAAAACCGGAATACCAGAAATAAGTAGGTAGACATTTCAAATAACCCTGCAATACAATCGAAAATTGAAAAAAAAACCGGAAAAATGCACCCTCCAAATGAAACTTGGCCTATTTCAATTGAGAAATTGAATCCTCATCCAAAATGGACGATAAAAATTGAGAAATTTTTTAAAACATGTACATTTGCGAAATTATAGAAAATTTCGTCGAAATTGAAGCGTTTCTCTACTTTCTCATTGTTACAGAATAAAGCAATTTCTCGTCTTGAATAGATCATACCTCAAAAGTCAAAGAAGTGATCAGTTTGCGGACTTGAGAGAGGCGAAAATTTTTGTAAGGTTGCGAAAGAGAAATAAAAGATGATTCGTTTGATCGCAGTTGGCACTTTCAAATTACAAGTCTCTCGTACTACCTCATTTTACTGCACTATGACTGTGAGTGCACTTCTTTTGCATTTTTTGCCATAATAGGGAACGACATAGCAAAAAAGAACCTATTAAAAATTAATACCCCTGTGTTTAACGAGTTCAGTGAACGATCATTTGTAGCCAAACAGGTTGCAAATTCGTACTAAGCACTATAAAAGTCAATCCAACTGCCGTGTCTGTACAAACACTCGAATCATACCTGCACTATTGAAGAATCGCGAATTTTTACCCATTTCTCTGTTTTTCTCATTACCCTGGCATATTTTATTGATGATTTATTAATGTTATGTAGGTACCTATTAGTACATCTGCATATGTATGTACCCAATACCCAAGCATAGAATTTCATACTCGGAAACCGATAATGATAATCACTACCTTTAAGTAATTTACAAAAACTACCTCTCGGTAAAAGCTTGTTGAAACGTTCAGAGTTCATTGGTTTGAAACACACGCGGCAACGTAATCGCCACCGGAGACCATAGACGTTATCAAAATCTCACGTTCGCGTTGCTGGTGTTTACTACTGATAAGTCATTTTTTCCTTATCGAGTATCAACTGAGTATAAAAAGCGATCACTTCCGAAGTTCTTCTCACAGTTCCTTCTCAGTTGCCAATTGTGTGTGATTGTAGTTTACTCGCTGTTTTTTCAAATCAACTGTATTTTCAAAAATCTCAAGATGAAATACATCTACGCTTTTACCATCTTGGTTGCAGTCGTCGCTACTGCTAAGGTATGGAAATTTTACCATTTTACTTTATACGTTTTTTCTTGCTAATTTTTGTGCATTTTTACGTTAATTTTTAAATATTGAAAGTGTGATGAATTTTTGATACGGCAAAGGTTCGAAATTTTGATTTAAAAATGTTGATTATTATTTTGGACGTGTTCGAAATTTTAAAATGAAACTTCTATAGTAGTTGATCAAATATTTTTGAATATTGATTTTAAATAATGTTTGATGCAAAATGGTATTTGATTTTGAATTGAAGGGGTTCGTTTTTGAATTGACTTCGTGATGGAAGCAATCAAAACTGATTATGAGTGAATGAAAGAGTCATTGAATATAATGTACCTATAATTTTCTAGGTAGTTTTTTTTACCTATTTTTGAAGTATCAGGTGCACCTCCCTCCTCATTCAAGTATCACAAAATGAATTGAAAAAAAAAATTGTCACTGCATTTGCATATTTATTTTTCCAAAGTCATTGAAAGGTAAAAAGAGAGTCATATTGGAAATTTCTACGAATAATTTGATTTCATGGTTTGGAAAAAAAGTGCAGATACGAAAAATTATTGATATGATTTTTTTACTCAAACATTACGAAATTTCAAATTCGAAACAAAATAAATGAACAGATAACAGTTGTAATCTATCATTTTAATAAAATTTTCACTTTTATCGAATTTTCACATTACCCATGAGTATAATTCACCAAAATAGTTTCGTATTTTGTTATCCAGTCCATTTAACCAATTTATAATCATCAAAGAGGTTGAAAAAATTTTTGAATGACTCCTCAATTTCATAAATCAATTTTATTTTTCATTTTTTTTTTGAGTGAAGATGTGAGGAGAAAAGAGTCGACATGTTTTAGTAGACCATTGAAAGTTAACGCCTTGGCTTGTTTCTGAAATGGTTCTTCTCAATGTACCTACTTTCAATTTAAAAGCATTTTCATCAACTTGGCTACACTAAAAAAAAATCCCAATTTAAAAGATCCCATCTAATATGTATTTCAATTCAATCGTTAGGCTGACGCCGAAAGCGACAAATACTTGAAACAAGCCCTCGACAACATCGAAACCGGAGTAAAGAAATTCCAAGAATTGACCGGAATCCAGACCGAATTCGACAAAACCAAATTGGAAAAATTCTTGAAAGATAACTTCGGAAAAGTCACCGACAAATTCCAAGAATTGCTGAAAACCATCGAAAAAGACGTAAGTGAAAAATTCCCCATAGTATGTAAATCGATAATCACGTACGGTTTATTTCCATTCGACAATGGTAATTATATTATTTATCGTATTTGGTGAACACGGTTGTTAAACTTTGCACTTGATGATGTTTTTACTCATCCAAATGTCAAATGCTCGAGATAACCTTTCGAGTGCATTTAGAATTATTTAAAGTATCGAATAAATAAGAAAATACACGCAAGACTGGCAAAGTCCACGAATGAGTTCATTAAACGCGAATACGAAAAAAAAAATATCCAATTAAGATTGATAGGTAATAATTGTTCGTATTGATAACGTGTTGATTTTTTTTGAAGGCTAAACCGTTCTCCGATGACTTCAAAAAGAACGTCGAAAACATCGTGAAACAATTCAACGAAACTGTTAAGAACATCAACACCCCCGAATTACAAGGAAAAGTTAAGAATGTCCAAGAAGCTCTCCAAAACTCCTTCAAGAAAGTCGGTGAACAACTTAACGAACTCGCTAAATCGGCCGGAGTAGCTCCCCCTCCTTCCATCCAAAAAACCTTGAACGAAATCTACGAAGAAATCTCAAAGAGCTCGCAAAAAGTTAGCGACAAAGTTCAACAAATCGTCTCCGATGCTCAAGCTGAATTAAAGAAGAAGAAGCCTGCTGCTTAATTTCGTCGAATCCTAATTTTTTTGTACTGAATATTTATTTTCCTTTTCCTTTTCCTTTCCTTTTTTCGTAAATAATTTTGATTTTTTTTTTGCCTTTTTTTTTACGTCGTTGCTTCAATGTGATCATTTTTTGTCTTCCTAAAATTTTGAAACCACCGCTGTTTTTTTTATCCTTTGAATTTTTTTGCAGTTTTATTTATTTCTGACGACGACGATGCTCATAATTTTGGTTCAATTGTCATCCAAAAATTTATCCGTAATAAACTATTGTACATAGATTACTCGAATTGTACTTTGTTTGCTTTTAATCGAAGTTTTGGTTGGGAAAAATGTCAAATTTTGCGTTCTAATTGTTTGAGATTGGGTATTCAAAGACGATTGATTTTCGAAACTGAACTGAAATTGGTCAGTTTACAGAGAATTCATCTTCTAATTATGAGATGCTTTCTTGAAAGGTCAACTTGTAATGAGAATTTACACATAAGGCATTGAACTTGACTAAAAAATATTCCGTTGTTATAATTCTGAGATGAAATAATAGATTCATCGATAAATTGAAACGTAAGTATATCAACTGCAAGAAGAATTATCTCATTATCATTTTTTTTCAAATAATGAAATAATTATGAAAGGAAACACTTTTTATAGAAATTCAGCATATCGTTGAAATATTATTATCTGTCTACATATTGACGTCAGAATTGATGCAATTTTTTGAAATCAGCCATCATATTATTAATTAAATTAACTGAATTCAACCCTAAGAATCTACCTTGTAAAAGTTTTCAGAGATTGATTAGTACAATTGAATCAATGCTTTCTCAGAAACGAAGTAATTTTCCAATTATCGAATAAAAAATTATGTTCGATATATTTTTTCAAATTCAACGTGCCAGTCGATGACTTGCTTATCTTGTTTAATGGGTATTTCAATTGGTCCAATATGTTACATTCTCAGTTGATTTTATGAGTGTTATCATCAGACATCATGTAGGTGTCTGTAAATTTTTGATTATTCTCGCTGAGCACATTATATTTTAATTTTTTCGAAATAATTGAAGGGCAACAGCACATTTCTCAGTACATCGTTATCGAAGTTTAAACAATGGATAAAACAGTTGTAGCTCCATGTAAATGAATGAGAAAGAGAGGACAGCAAAAAGTAGCAGGGAGATTTCAACGAGGTAAAACTGACGATGAGGTCAATGATCTCTAAATTGAAATTGTCCGCGTTCTAGAAAAATAAAATCACGATTTCATAAATATCGCTGAATTAATGAATCACTTCCAAATTTTTTTTTATTCAAGATACCTAATTATTTCAAGCAGTCCTCCAACAAAATAGATGAAATGGGAACTCCCCTAAATAAATTATAGGTACCTATATTGCCTTCAACGTTCTACCTACTTCAATTTTATAAAAAATTCAAAACTTATGTATGTTGTTACACCACCTTACCTCATTCAACTCTCCGTCCCTCTCTCCTCGTTCACCTTCTCTTCTCTTTCCCAATCATGTATTTGGGCAATGGATTTGGAAATAGCAAAAATGTTAGTTGATTGAAAATAATGCGTAGTTTTGAAATCCTGTAAAAATTTCAAAAAGACTCATTCCACCTGAACCGTTGAATTAATTTTTCTTTTGAAAAAGTTTCAAGCTTCTCAAGTTGAAAATTTTGGCGAGAACTTTTTGAACGATAAATTTTCTATTTCCTTCAAAAAAATCAACTTGAAATGATTTTGAATTAGACTGGCGCAAAATGGTTTCAAAAATATGTGCCTCATTCAATTCAAAGGGACACAAAGATGATAATTTCGAGTTTATAAATGCTGGATTTAATTTTCACTCTGCTTACTCTCTAAATTTAAAGCAGTCAAATTTCACTGCTTAGCAGTCACGACATTTTGCCTTTTTAAAGCAGTAGTTTTTTTTACTGCAAAACAGTGAAAAATTACTGAATTGGTCAGTCAAAATGATTTTTTACTGACCAATTCAGTAATTTTTCACTGTTTTGCAGTAAAAAAAACTACTGCTTTAAAAAGGCAAAATGTCGTGACTGCTAAGCAGTGAAATTGACTGTTTCAAATTTAGAGAGTAACTGAAGCATACGAAAATCCGCTGGAGGCTCCGAAATGGCTCGAAACGATCACCAATCGACTCAGAATGGTGAAAAGAAGGTGCAAACCAAATTTCAGCCAATTATTTCAATTTGATCAAATTTTGATTTTTTTAAAATAAGAAATGTAAATTTGAGACAGTCAAATTTCATTGCTTTGCAGTCACGACATTTTTCTTTTTTGAAAGCAGTAGTTTTTTACTGCAAAACAGTGAAAATCTACTGAATTGCTCAGTAAAAAATCATTTTGACTGACCAATTCAGTAGATTTTCTACTGTTTTGCAGTCAAAAACTACTGCTTTTAATAAGGCAAAATGTCGTGACTGTTAAGTAGTGAAATTTGACTGTTTCAAATTTAGAGTGTCAAATTTGAATTTTCTTAATATTCGCCAAAAATCGGAAAATGGATTTCAAGACTTGACATTTTTGCTGGTGATGTATTTTGGGAATTTACTTGAGAAGATTCTCCTTTGACCGGTTCAAAAAAAAATAGTGTCGGATGAAGTACTTCCCTTGTTAGTGATGCCCCATCCCTTCACCTCTTCTCCAGTGAAAAGATGACTCGTGATGTAGAAATGGGAAAAAAATTGAAAAATACTACGAAAAATTATCATTTGTAATGCTTTGAATGGAAGCTGCCCTCTTGAAAAATTCATGTACCTACCTACGTATGGTTTATTTCATTTCGATTTTGTACGTAAGTACTTTTTCGATGAATTGGATACGAAGTTTTTTTGTTGGAAAATGTTCATAAGGGTCTTCTTTAGTGTAGTGACGATGATTCATACTGATTCTGTTATTTTTCCACAATGTTTCCTATTGCATGCAAATGATTTAATTGAAAGATTTCACTGTGGACTCTGAAAATTGGATCGAGGATCGATGCTTTACCTATCATTTTATCAGCCTTGCGTTCTTGTATGAAAGCAAACACTGATGCCATTCCTGCTGAAATGGCTTATGGTACAACACTCCGTTTACCTGTGGTGCGTTCACTTTGGCTATCTAAATCGGACATTCGCGATTTCAAATCAGACATTGGACATAAACATAGCATAATTGGCCAATCAGTTTCAAAAAACTAGAAAATCTGATTGGGTAATGCTTTGTTTATGACTAATTTTCAATTTGAAATCGCGAATTTCCCATTTTGATGGGCGAAGAGAACGTATAACCCTGGTGACATTTTCAATAATAATTCTAAAATCAGACGGTACTTTTCTACCTGATAACAAGATGAGAACCCCTGTAATTTTAGCAAAACGCAACCTATTCTACACCTCTAGCAGTTTTCTCTCCTCTCTAACCTTAGTTGTACGCTTACAAAAAGTTTTAAATAAAACTTAGATAAAATCTGAACAATAATTATTAATCATTTACAAAAAGTTACAAAATAAATCTTAGATAAAATTTAAACAATAATAATTATTTATTCACAATAAACTCTTATAAAGTAAAAAACAACTTACTTACATTACAGAAAAGTTTTACACAATGATCATTTTTTTTTCTCTTGGCAATTCGTAGCAGCTTGATTCGGATTTTTGATCACCGGTGACGTTCTCATTTAGACTGGGATCTTTGAAGGACTTTTCGTTTTTACTGGTGAAGATGTCTCAGTCTCGAAGATCGTGATATCTTCCATTCCAAACAACTCATCTTCGAAGTCAGATTTATTGGTATATTCCACAGAATTTGCACATTCTACGGTTTCTATATTCTCGTAGCTTTTATCACAACCAAATTCCGACACAGGTAGTCTCTCTACAACCACATTGCCACCCATTATATCGATCACTGCCTCAGTGGTTGGAGACAGAAGTGGAGGAGGTGGCCCACCATCGGTTAGTTTCACCTGTCTACGATGCATACCTTATGGTAAACATGAGGGCAATCCCTATTTTTCGCGATAGGGATGTCTCTGTTGTCATAATATATTCCGATTTGACAGAATGGACATACGGTGTCAGGATTCCTCTCTAATGTTCCACATCTTTTGGATTTTCAAAAGAACATCATTTGACACAACATACAATAAACAGACCTTTTCATTCAAAAATTTAAATGGTAGAAAGAGAGATCTTCTAATGATACGTAATTTAAAAAACAATCTTGAATGTAGGTACATATAAGTAATTACATATTATTATTTCAAAAAGGGATCGATGGGTGGGAACTCTGAAAACTGCTCAGAAGTGAAAATACCAACCGCAGACAAAAAAAAATTCATCGCGAGAAATCGATACATCAGAGTCGCCTTCCATGCTGTCATCGTCGTCTTTGTAACTCTGAATAATATCCTGCAGCTTCTTTTCGTGGTCTGTACAGAGAGTTTCATAAATGCAGATCTTTCAGCAGCTGTGTAGGTATTGCAATAAATCAGTGGGGAAAAAAAAAGGGGACTGACAGAAAAATAGCTGGCAGCAGGTTTCACCAGGCATCTCAACGATATTTTTCAAAAAAAGAAATATTCAACTTTGGTAACTTTTATTAGTTTTTTTTACTAAAAAAGTACTTAACCAAAAGTGACCATAAATTGTCTTTACAAATACGTATGTTTATTAGTATTGATGCACGAAAATTGAAAGCAAGGTAGGAGAGTAGAAACATTTATAAAATGAGAAAAAGTCAATAAAACGGATCAAAAAATTGAATCGAGAGGCGTACCTACCGAACATGAGGGGGCCCCTCCCTCTCCCCACCAGACACAAAAATTCAGCCGAGTGGGTAAGTTGAGAAATTTGAGAAAGTTGTGAAGAAATCGCGTAACCAAGGAAAATCAAAGTATTATCAAAAACCATGAACTTTTATATTTATAATTACGAGTAGAGAAGTAAAAGTCCGTAGTTTTTGATAATTCATTGATTTTTTTTCCTGCTTAGGTAGGTATACAATTTCTTTACAACTCCCAAATTTCCTAGCTTTTTCCAACTTACCCACTTGGCTAATTTTTTCGGTCTGGCGGGGCCGGATGGTGGTCCCCTTCATGTTCGGTACGCTTCTCGATTTAATTGTTCGATTGTTTTATTGACCCGGTCTCTCCAATGCATTATTATTCTTACTTTAACATCGTTGAACATCAGTAAGTACCGACTTCGAATAAACACATCTTTTCCTATAGCCATGTCGAGTAATTTCTTTTTATAATACGCATACCTATAATCGAACCAAAATGAATTGAATCAACTGAATGATGTTGTATGCCTTCTTTCGGTGAAAAATTTCATCTTTCAATATGCGCATACTAGTCTCGCAATTATTGTTCGTACAAGTATCTGACAGTATCTTTCGTTTTCTAAGAGTGTTGTTTACGATATTTAAATGATACGCAGCAGTTTTCACACATTTCCATTTTGCAAATCTCAAAAAAAAAAAAAATGAATTGTATAAAAGACAATTGAAAAAGCAGAAGCACCAATACACAACGAACCATCCTTTGGCAAAATCTTTATTAGCTAAGCTGGTGGAGGGACGCCTGGTCGACTCTTGCACTAGCCATTGTATACTCCTTCAGTAGCTATGGGGTCAGTATCGTCTGTCATTAGATTTGCAAGATAATTCTTTTCACTAAAACAGATTTTAAATCAAAATAATTGAATAGGTACATGGTTTTAATTAATTTCAACTCAACTCTCACTCCCTTACTCTGATGCTAAATGACGATGATGGGGACGGGGACGGAGAAGGTGATAACACCATTGGATATGGTTGTCGTACATTTCTTTTGTATTTTTTATACCTAGAGCACATCATAACGTACAATTATATATCTTTTAACATAGGTACAAATACAAAAAAACACACGAATTAAATTATAAATTATGTAAATAATGGTAATATCAAAAATACCTAATTAATATCCAAAGGACACCGAAATTTATAACAAACTTCTCTTCTCAACTTTTCTAAGTTCTCCTTTGTAATAAAAAGAGTCAATTGGCGAATGTTTGCTACTCTGTTAATTTCATCGTCCTCAGTTGGACTTGAATTTTGCCGCATTTTTCTGCTTCTCAAGTCAATTTCCTCAAGGAAGACCTTTGAGGATTTCAAAAAATTTATTACCGTTGGAACGTATTCAATAACTGGTTTTTTATTGAGTTCCTTGGTCAGCTGATCCCTCTTGTTTTTGAAATGCTTCTTAAGTAACAAACTGAGAAAAATAAAGTCATCGTGTAAAGACTATACCTTTATCTTATACACACGATAAATGCTGGTCTCGCGTTTGTCGTTTCATAATACATATTACTTATACATACAGGGTGTTCCAGAATAACCTTTCACATTTGTTTTTTTTATTACTCTGAGAGAAAAATGTTTACAAAAATTCTTTTACAAACAAAATGAAGTAGAAATATGCCGTTTTTAGACCGTATATTTGAGTTTTCATTAAAAATGAAGTTTTAAAAATTTTTCCATCGAGATATTTTCCTTCATTTTTGACACATTCAACCGAACATTTTTTCAAATTATTGAACACTTCTCTTCCAATCAGTTGCGACTCGTGAACCTAGAAGCTGTTTCAGAGTCCTAGATTTATCTCGATACACTTTTGACTTGGAATAACTCCATAAAAAAAATCGCAGGCTGAAAAGTCAGGGGATCAAGGTGGCCATTAAATTTCTGGTTCAACACGTCGACCATAACAAAATTATTTGATGACTGAAGTGCTCACGCGCTAAACATATGTGTACATCCCTGGTAGTTCCAACATGTTGGAAGGAAGTAAGTAACTCTATTACGTCGCGTCTGTCTTTTAGTTCGGAACAAGAAACTCGTTTAACATTTTGCCTTACCCCTCACTGTTACTGTTTCATTAAACACACATGGTCCCACTATACCGAATTTAGCCACGCCCAACCAAACAGTCAACTTGGCGGAGGTTTAGATGTTTCTCAAGTATTATCAACTGATTCTTTGTACACTAGAAGCGCACATTCCAATTATTCACTTCACCATTTAGATAAAAATGAGCTTCGTTACTGATGAATAAGGAGTAAAGAGTTACAGGAACCTTTATTTTTAAAAAAGGCCTTCACAGTAAAAGCACACTGTACAGCCATCTACTTCTCCAGGGCAAAAAATAACTATTGAAACATAATTCGGCATGCTTTGGCTACCTAGAACCGCCTTTACCATTCCCCTAGCTCCACTTGAACACAGATCAGTGGTTACCAAAATGTGAAAGGTTATTCTGGAACACCCTGTATTATAAATATTTATTCAAAATAATGTTGGATTGTTATCATTCATACATTATGTAAATAAACAAGTCAACCCCTTGTTTTTCAAAGACTGACAAAAAAATACCCTAAACAATGCAATGCAACCAGCAAATTGTTATACCCCCCAAACAATAACAATTCGTATCATAACAGTTCATATCACCCAGTCTAAGAAGTTCTTATGATTTATCATTGAAAATGTTTGGTAGTCATATACAGTAGACTTCCGCTTATCCGGACTAACTGGGGAATTTGGTTGTCCGGATAAGCAAAAATCCGGATAATACGGATTATTATTTTTTGGTGGAATTTTTGGTAGAAAATGACTGTTTTTTGGATAATGATGATGTATTTTTGTTATTTTTGATAAAAAGTGCTACGGATAAATCTTATTTCTTCACAGAATAGAGAAAAACAAACCAAAAACAAAGATTACAAAAATTGTTGACCATGTACTCGTGAGTAATTCGTGAATGTTTGTCCGGATAATACGGATTTTGTCCGGATAACCGAGAAGTCCGGATAATAAGGAGAATTTATTTTCGTCCGGATAATACGGCTGTCCGGATAAGCGGAAGTCTACTGTAATTATATTCTTCAATAAAATTATCCTCGTAAGACTAGATTAGATGGCATTACTTCTTCGGCCCTCGAAATTTAGCACAATTTTCAACTTTCTGCTTCCAAGTTATTAGCATCGCATCAACTGAAGGAAACATTCGATAACGCTGGACGGCTGGACTCATTTAGTCAACTTCACCATCACCACAATCACGTACTCATCATTGCAATTTATGTACTTACCTACTTGTATCTTTGACTGTAAACAAGCAACTGTTCCATCACGAATACAATAAACCGAGCAATTACCTAGCGAGCAATTACCCAATTAAGACCTAACTGTAACTCGACAACATTATTAAAAGCGCATCCATATTAGCTTTTCAAATTAACTACAACTTGGAACAATTATGCTAAAATGCATCTTCAACTTATTCGGACCAACGATAATCCGCACACTTTCACCAAAACAGAGACTCTCTGCGTCTGCCTTCATGTTGGAAATAGTATTAGGCCTACCAACATCGTACGGTGCGATGAAAAAGTAAAAATCAAGTTTCGTGAACCAAGAGCGGATCGAGAGCATTCCGGAAGTAGGTATCTCGTTATTTTGCCACGATTATGACGTCCTTAGGTACTTTTTTTTTCAAAGTCCAGAGTCTCTGTTCAATTTTACGTGTTTTTTGATTTTTTTCTCTTAAATGTTTACCAATATGATCATATTTTTTTTTCATTTCTTGAGCATTTTTGAAGCCTCTAACAGATTTTAAAAAACTTGAAATTTCTTCAAAATGTTTCTTAAGTCAGGTTAGAAAGCTGAAATTTACCCTATGGTCCCTATGCCTTAATTTCTAAGATGCTGAGTCGATTGAATCTAGTTTCGAGCCATTTTAGTAGCCGCCAACGATATTTGGGTGGATATTCGCTTTGAAAGATTTATCAACTGAGAATTTGTTCGATTGTTTTCCTCATTTTTTTTTTTTTAAATTCGCTAAGAAAAAATTGTGTGCTTCGGAATGCAAAATTTCATTATTTTTCATTGGTCAAATTGCTCATTATTTTACATCGATCGCAACGATATTGAAATAAAATAAGGTTAAGTAATACCGGGGTTTCCAATTTTCAAATTAAAAAAAATATTACATTTTCTTCAAATAACTACATAAACCAATTAAAATAAGACAAGTGAAAGTGTGAAATTTTTTGAACTTCGTAAAATCATAATATCGTATAGGTATCATAAATATTACCATGAACGATACATTGCATCAACATGAAAAATAAAGCACAACTTCTGGCAATATTTTCATCATAACATTCGATGATGATAAGATACCATTTGCCCAATAAAATTACAGACAGTTTTATTTGGGAAATTTTCGCATGCATGTGTAACGGTGATTACCTACCTTAATTAAATGATTAGGCTCTCGTAATTGAATGATACACATCGTAATAAATAAAAAACCATGCTATTTACTATTCTTTATCACAAAATGTTTTACATATTAAATACATTACCCTATCAATGAGTTATGGGTATTTTGTGATTTCATGTCAAAAATTGGATACAGGGAAATCAAATAGGTATTCAAAATAACATAAACATTGTTGTGTTTTTCTCTTTTTATTCGGGGCAAGTTTTTACTATCCTGTGATGAATTATTGTTCAAGCTACTCGTATCATGTTTTTGAGTGAGACTGATCGTTCGTCGATCATTGGCATTTTGAGTACGCTTAATTTATTTGTTCGTATCATATTCAAAAGTACAATTCTATAAATTTTTGATTTTTCCAGCTTTTTTCGCTAGATTTTCTCAACTTTTAACCTCCCCCCCCCCCCCCCTCAAGACTTTCCCAGCCAATAGCCAGATGTGGAGTTTGAAACAAAAATGTCAAATGACTTTGAAATTTTAATAATTATTTTTATATGCAGAAAAGATTGAGATTTTTATATTAATTTGGCCATGTTTCCAAAATTTCTCAAATTAATTTTTTTCAAAAGTACAATTCTATAAATTTTTGATATTTTCTCAATTTTTTTCGGTAGATTTTCTCAACTTTTCACCCTCATCCCCTCTCAAAATTTTCCCAGACAATAGCCAGATGTGGAGTTTGAAACAATAATGTTTAATGATATTAAAATTTAAAAAAAAAATGTTTAATATTAATTTGATGGTCATATGTATTTCCAAAATTTCTCAAATTAATTTTTTCATTCTTGAAAATTAGCGTAGCAGAATAATACCTGCCTGATCGAGCGAAGCGAAGGAAAAAGCAGTGAAAAATTGATCAAGTCAAATTTCTTCGATCGAATACTAGGAATTTAATTTTGCATTTTAGTCCATTCCAATGGTCTAATGCAAAATCGAAACGCAAAATAACATCGTTCTGAATGCTATAAGTTGATTTTTATGCCTTCAACATCTTCAAATTTTAACAGTAATGTTCAGGAAATTATAATATTTCCAAAAATTAGAATAAAGACTCGAGGGAAGTGAAAACGCAAGCTTGTAAAAGTTAATGGTTCTTCAGAAATGAAACAACATTATTTTTGATGCGAGAAGTCAATTCTTCTGCTCTCTACTCGGTTTTGATCAAAGAAAAGGAAAAAAATTATGCAGATCGAATGAATCGAGGGCGTAAGCTATGAAAAATTGATAATTCGAAACGCTAAACGGCATCATTCTTCATGCAAAAAGTTGATTTTCATCGTTTCAACATTTTTAGTTTTCGAGAAATATAACATTTTCAAAAATAGGATCAACGCCCGAGTGAAGCGAAGGCAAAGGCTCTCAAAAATTCACAACTTTTCATGAACCAATTTTGGCAATAATTAGACATTTTTTACGAATTTTTGACGAAAAATAGGACTTGAAAAAATGTATACATGTTAGCTCAAGGTTGGACTTTTTGGCAGTTTCGACTGGAATGAAGAGACCTTACTTCGGGAAAAAAGAAGACCTCCATTATTTTTGACGTACGAAGTCAATTTTTCTACTTTCCAATTTGGTCAGAATAATTGAAAAAAAATGATCTGGTCCGAGTCCGAGTCCGAGCGAAGCGAAGGCGAAAGCTTTTGAAAATTTATCAAGAAAAAAAACATGGATTTAGGTAATTTCTGTAATTTTTTCAACAGCTGTTTCCTAAAATTTTTATTTTTTTGTGTGGGGTGTGGTTGAGACCCCCCTTCCCTCCCGTCACTCCCTGTTCGGCACGTTTCTGTATAAGTTAATTAATATCGTGATTTTATGTCGTTTTTTTACTTTTTTCCCAATGATTCAATTCAAAATAAATAGAATGAAATAAAAATGGATATTTTTATATTCCAAGTACAAAATAACGTAACAAATGAACTTATAAAGATGGACGTACACAATAGAATTAATCACATATCAATCGATAATATTGGAGCATGTTCTTCCGATTATTACAATTACGTTAGATCTTCAATACGAGTAGTTGAAAAAAAAAATGACAAAATACTTATACACGATTCGATGGGAATTGAATGAATTTTTCATACAAAAAATAACGTAACAAAATAGGTATAAACACGATGGAAATTAGCATAAACTTACATCAGTTCCAAAATGTCAATTAATATTGACGCACGTTCTCCGGTATCGTTACGTTATTTTTCAATTTATCTGCTATCAACGTGATCCACGCCTGTTTACCATATGCGATCGATAAGTTGGTAACTTTTTCGTTATTACTCATGGCAGCACCTAAGTAAGAGGAAAAAAAGTTTCAGAAAAAAAATGTTTTTGCCCACCTAAATTAAAAAAGCATGCAAACCAATCATGAAAATACTCACCAATGGCCACCGGGACTTTATCAATGTCACAGCTGTATATTTGAATATTTTTCAGTAGCTGAACACTGGCAGGAGGGAATGCAGCGTCGTTGATTTGCAACAGATATGGCACATCGTCAATTACAGTACCTGCGACAGAAATTTTCAGAATAATTAACACGTTTCGATAGGTACCTATTTCATATGTGGTTACAAAAAAGTGAGAAAAATTAAATACCTTCGGCGGAGAACAACGGAACAGTATCATTGTAAGCGGATATCTTAAGGATATTGCGATTAGGAATGTTGACAATTTTTATTTTATCGTTGAATTCTTCGAAGAAGAAATTTAATCCGGCTTCTTTGGCGTATAAAGGAGAATTGATGAGATTGTAACCGTTTTGAACGTTCCCTGATAGCAGTCCCAATAGAACAGATGTGCTTAAGAACTTCATGTTCTGTATTTCAGGGCCTGTGAGTAGACAAGATGTATGATTAATATCTAGTGTATGTTCGTTAAAAAGATCATTAGGTACACGTTAACCTTTCTCAAAATCAGAACAAATCGAGTACAATTATCTAATCTTTACAAAGGTAAAAATACCAGAAAAAGCTATAAAATATCGCTAATTCAACTCGAGTGTGAATTTCGTAATCGTCGAAACACTCGTAAGTTATCATGATTTTGACCTACCAGCCAACGTGATCTTGATATTAGAACCCTTCAAAGTATGCTCTCTGGAAATTCGCGAAACCACTCGACCAAGCTGTTCAGCTAAATTCAACCAAGCTGCATTTTCAGACTGCCGACTAGCCAGTAAAGCTGGAGCATTCAATATACCGGTAACTTTGTATTCGGATGTTGCATCATTCAACGAGACAAATTGCTCGGCTACTTCGACGGCAACCTATTCAAAGGAAAAGAAATTAATCCATCGTTCGTCCAATCAGAAAAAAAAACACGTTGATAATTAGGTTATAACTAACCCTAGTTTGAGCTTCTTTTGTTGATGCACCGATATGTGGCGTAGCGATAACTTTAGGATGAGATATTAAACTTTTCGAAATTGCATTGGATGGTGGCTCTTCGCTGAAAACATCCAAACCTGCACCAGCACATGTTCCATTCTGTGAAAAATTCATATCGTAAGAAAGGTTACACTGGGGTGATCATTTCTGTACAAGTTCGGTTCGTATTCAACCCTTAGTTTTCTCAATATTGTGGCTCAAAGTTGAAGAAAATTTCCAACCTTTTTCCAACGATCTATTAAGCATGAGGGTTTACATGTATGAACATGGGAACCGATAACGATATCGTCATTAATTCGAATATCGCGTGATTTAATCCACACGTTATCAGTTCAACTGTGAAAAATGTTAATCATGCGGAGTAACAAAGTAGTGAACTATTTGAAGGAAAGTATTCGCAGAATTATCTCAAGTACAGAGTCTATTATATAAGATCAATTTAATATTATCGCATCTTTCAACTATTGCATAATTAATTGGTTTTCTAATTAGTTCATCGTATTAATTTTTAACAAGCTTTGATGCGAGATTTCTGTACGAAAACTTTCGGAATTTTGGAGCCAGTATCTCGATACTGGAGAATTAGAAATGGTAATGGAATAAAGAAATCATCAATACTGAGATACTCACGTTTAAGGCTTCCAATAAGTCTTCCTCGTTTATGATACCACCTCGAGCAGCGTTTACTATACGGAATCCACGTTTGCAACGAGCGAATACTGATTTATTGAGAAGATCTGCGAATTAAAAAATGAAAATAATTATCGAATCGAGAAACTAAGTACTTAGGTATATTTTACAACTCGTACGTACTTCTTGTTTGAGGTATGAGTGGAGTGTGAATGGTAATGTAATCAGCCAAAGGCCAAATATCGTCCAATTCCATTTTAGCTATGGAGTATAACTTGGCTTCTTCAGCAGTCACAAAAGGATCATAACCTACTACCTTTGAAAAATGAATAGGCAGGTGTTAACTGGACGCTCTCGTATAGTAATTTTATTCGCTTACGTCATCATGTTTTGAAAACACTTACTTGCATTCCAAAAGACTTCATTCTAATAGCAACCTCCTTCCCTATCCGACCCAATCCTATAACAGCCAAAGTCTTCCCCAACAACTCGGAACCATTTGAAAATGCTTTCCGATCCCATCTACCTTCTTTCATCGATTGACAAGCACCGGTTATGTTTCTAAAATGTAAACAAATTATATAGGTAATCGAGTTCAACTGGAGATTTACCAACAACAACAACTGATGGAAATCGTACCTGGCCAGGGTAGTAATAAATGAGCAAGCCAATTCGCAGGCACTGATGGAGTTTCCATTTGGAGCACTAGAACGTAAATTAAACGCATTATTACGATGTTTACCGTAAATAAAAATATACCTTATGACCTCTTAAAACACGTTGTAAAAATAGGAAAATATTCCATCGATCAAGTGTTCGCGTATTTTTACATCGGTAAACAAATATTGAAACCGTATTATCTACGATTATGTACTATGATGCTCAGTGATTTCGTCACATTCTAACAATTGGTCCTGAACTCCTGATAAATGTGATGTAAATATGCAAAGTATTTCAACATAGAAAAAACAGAGCTAGGTTATTCGCAAACTCATCAACAAGATAACTTTCGCAAAATTCGACAAAAAAAAGTTCCAGATAGGTTATTGAAATCATTACGAACTAATCGTTATATTTTAAAATTTTATCTTTAATCAGATCGATCTTCTTTATCACTGATCACATCGTGAGATGAACATGGACTATAAAATCAAGATAGGTATTTTTAATTATTTTTATTTCAAAATGTTTCGTCCTGTTGGGTAAGGTAAAACAACCACCCTTTATAGAAATGACCTTCGTGATATTCATCGAGATCTTGATTGATAAAATTTCTGATGAATGGTGTAATTTCTTCGTTACCCTTTACGTTATAGAGATTCTCAAAATCATTCTTTGGCAAATGAGAGAGTGATCACAAGAAACGAGCATTTTTTTTTTCTTCAAAAGGTGCATCAAAAATTGATGAAGTACCAACGATTTACTTGAAAAATTCATCATGTTGCATTTTTTTAAACCCTTAATGCTGTAATTTCTGCCTAATTCAGATTATAACTAATCATATTAAAGGAAAGTAGGTAAGTACACGAATAATAATTCGTTTAAGTATCAAAAACAAGAGCAATGTTGTTATCCACCTGTTGATTCTCGTTTCTAAATCAGCTAGATTAACCGAAGAAATTTTCCCTCCCAAAAGACTATTGAGAATACCTCCCTAATTATTCATGTGAATCACATGTTCAAAATCTTATTTCAATACTCGAATTAAGATATGATATTAGAGACAAGAATAATCATAAAGCAAGGTCAAGTACATTAAACTATTAGCATAAGGATGTCTGTTATTCTATCGAATAATGCGTCTGTTGATATTTTTTTTTCATTAAAATTTTTCCATCAGTCAAAGAACCTTTTGAAAAAATTTCAATTTGATAATCTTAACAGGAAAATTAAATATTCGATAAAACATGTGTACTGTAAGTACAGTCATTAAGGAAATTCGAATCATGCGAAAATATGGCATCATTGCAAAACATGGCACAATTTTTTCAAAGCATTGAAAGATGTACATATTAAGAGTTGGAAATTTGAAATTTAAATTAAACTCGTTAAGTGGGTAGGTATCTCTAAATACGTATTGAATAAACTCATTGACCCTATACTCAATTTTCACCGCATGACTTGTGTACTTTAAGTGAACCATTTTATAAAAGAACTCGCTTTTTGATCATGCCAACATTTTTGTACCCATAAAATTGTATAAGATAACCTTATGTGACCCTATAGTTCGATATTTTATTGAATGATTAGCTCGAATAGGTAAATTTTAGTTCGTTTTAATTTTTGTAACACACTTTGGAGCAACGCATAGGAAACAATTCAACTCGAAAGGAATTTTTGGATGGAATAATTTCCAGGAAATGAAATTTAGAAAAGTTTAAATTACCTATTAAAAATATTCAATGTGGGTTCAGGGTCATCGAGAGCCAATGCGAGCCCGGGTCGAATATAATTTGAGACTATTTCTAGGGACGAAACTACGTAGAAATTTTTTGAGAGGGTGAGGGAGGGAGGGGAAGGGGGACACGACTTATAAAAGCTTTCATTTTCTGTTTTGGATTTTTTGGCACTCAAATGTGATTTTTAAAATTTTAAAACTAGAAAAAAAATTGGCCCGAACGAAGCAAGGGCGAAAGTTATGAAATTTTCAGTTCGAGAAGCCTAGAAGACGATTTTTTTCAGGAAATTGATTTCGAAAAAAAGTAAACAGGATCAAACGGAGCGAGGGCGCATGTTTTTAAAAATTTGACTTTATTTTTTATGGAAAGAGTTTATTTTCTGGCATTTGTAATTATTTCAGAATTTGAAAGTTTTTTTTCAGGATGTTAATTTTAAAGGAGAAAAGAGAACAAGCCTAGTGAGGGGGAAAGTTTTTGAAAATTTGTATTTCGAGAGGCATAAAAACATTACTTTTAATAAGTACGAGAAATTTTTTTCACTCGAAAACTTGAAAAGTTGATTGATTGATTTTTTAGAAATTTTTTGTCTTGAAAAAGAAAAGGAGCGAAGCGAAGGCAAAAAGTTTCGAAAATTTGTGTTTTGAGAAGTAAAAAAAAACTATACAGGTCTTTCTTTCATCACAGGCTCTAGGCAAACTGCCCCGTTGCCCCCCTCCCACTCTCGATGGCCCTGCTTGGCTTAAATCAATGCACATTCAATGGGAAGTATTTGCATACCATTTTTCGTGTAAAAAATACAATTTTTTCAATTGTTTGAGGGCGAACTTCGAACTGAAATTTCTCAAAAAATTTTGGTGAGCATGTGTGAGACCAGAATACAGTTTTAGAAACCGTTACGTTCGAACCGGATGTACCAAACACGCACAATGGCTGCCTTTGTGTATATGTTTGGTGCATTTGGTCCGACTTTGAACCTAACGGTTTCTGAAACGGTCCTCTCGTATGTCTACCACCATCTCACATGGCACTTATCTAGGTACCTAATACCTATTCTAATAATGCAAAATGTTCGCAATTTCAACTTCTATAAAATGGCTTTTTACCCAAAGCTCTACCTTTTACTATTCAAAAGTTTCTTCTTAAAGGATCAACAAAATGGCGTATGCGAATACTTCCTGTTGAAGACGCTTCAAGTTAAATCAACCCAATACCCCATAACAAAAAATGACAATAATTTTAAGCATATCGTGGCATAGCGATTTGTGAAAATCAACTCACTTCAAAACAATAATTCCTCTTCTTGTAGCTGCCGTCACATCGATATTATCAACACCAGTTCCAGCACGTCCGATTACTTTGAGTGATTTAGCATTATCGAGAATTTCTTTGGTGACTTTCGTCTCTGAGCGAACGATTAATCCGTTACAATTCTGGAAAACATTTTTTTTTTTTGAAATTAGCACACAGTGTACATTCAATTTCACATACTTGGTACAAAATTCAGTATTTACTTCTAATTCTTTAATGAATTCTTCCGGTTTCAGATTGCATTTTCGAACAACTTCTACCCCATTAGCAGTTAACAGGTCTTCGCATTTCTGATCTACGTTGTCGCTAATTAAAACTTTGGCGATTTTCACAGACATGTTGATTCTGTCAAAAATATCAAGAAAACAATAATTAAATAAAATACTACGACAATGTAAATTATGAAAAATAGAACTCGATCACATACTTTTTTCGAAGACGAACGCAGAGTTTCAATTAAGCAACACGATAGATAAACGTAGTGAAGTGTTCGAGAACGCCCGCCCAACTGAGCTTCGGACTTCGGAGCTTGAGAGCTGTAGTAAAACTGAAGCAAAATTTACTAGTACAGCATCAAATATACTTTTCGATAATGATGGCTAATTTACTAACGATAATGATTGCCCGTCTTCTCGCGTTAATGGCGATGATGATGACATGAACTGAAATACCTATATCATTACACGTGATTAGGTATTAAATTTTAATGAAAATTAGTATATCTAATTAATTCGATTTGATGCGAATGCGATTAAATAGATGTTTAAATTTACTACGCACTTGTTTGAATCACACACACGTTTGAATGGAATTTGTCGCGAAGAATGAATTACTTATTGGATTGATTGGCGGAATTATTTTGGATGATGAATTTATACCCGTTTATCGAGGTACAGAATGTAATTAATCGAAAAGTTTCGTAAGAATTTAATTCAAATGAGTTCTCTCCAAGAGATGATCGTTCAACTCACGTGAGTCACGACTCACGAGCGAATCGAAAGCACCCCGGAAGGGGATTCCAACAGTTATGGAATACCTATTCAAAATGCAGTTTCCCTCCTTTTTTGATGAAAATTCCTCATTTTTCTCACACAAAATTGTTTCAATTTCCTTGTTTTTCCCTCTTAATTTGTACCTAACCTTGTAGAGACTCAATTTTTTTTTGTTCAATTATAAATAAGTAGTCAACATTTTTTTCAAAATTTCAATTCTTTTTAGACTAACATTTAATAGAAATGAATTTGATTTTTAAAAAAATAACAGATGCTCGAAGAGCCATATCTGCTGTTTTTTTCTCGATAACTAAAAAAAAAAAAAAAATGAGAACAAAACCAATAAGAAATTGAAAATAGAAACAAACATTTAGAATATTATGAATATATTAATAACCATTCACATTCAGATTAGGAACAATAAAAAGTAAAAAACAAATCACTAGATTTTTGGGTCACTTTTTTTTTTACCATTATTCATACCTACATGGCGTTATCTAATAATTTGAAATGTTCGTTATTAAATTTCATTTCTTCAATTTGGACATTTTTTATTCAAAAATCTGAAGGTTTCTCAAGTTTTTCTCTCCTCCTCACAAAATTCCCCTGTTTTTCCCCGTTTCTGACAGAATTTCCCCTTTTTCCCTTCTTTTTTTGCGAACGGTTGAAATTTTCCGCAAAACAGGATGTTTCCCTTCACATCCACAGAATTTGATTTGCCATCAAAACTTCACAAGAACAGTAGTACGATTAATCGAGTAAATAAAAAGCTCATTTTTAAAATTGAAATCAATCATAAAATATTAGGTATAAATTAGAATTTGAACCAACTCTGTTTTGAAAACTTTTAATTGAAAAAAAAAAAATAATAAGAGAAATATATAACTGAACGATGAAAAAGGAAGTTAGCACAATAGTCATTTTAAACGATAAAAATTGGTCCATTTCGACGATTTAGGTGGCAAGCACAACATTTTTAAACGATAGAAACGGTGTTAGTACGATATTTTCATCGATAAAAGAAAGCGTTGGCATTAAAAATTTCTCTGAGATAAGCAGGCTTTTTTTGGCGGCGGGGGTTGCACGCTAATTCTTGATAGTTGTAAATACATGATTTTTTGCACCCTCCCCACCCCAAACATCCATAAAGAGTTGATTTTCAATACACGTCCAGTATAAAAAACTGTAAAAAATCAAAAAACAGATAGAATCATCTTTTTGTTCCAAAATTGCCAGACAAATGTCCTGTATGGTACAGTAAATACATATGATGATGAGTTTTTTTTTTTTACCAAATTTGCTCTTATTAAAAAGTATCAATTTTTGGAAAAGGGTCAAATTGTAAATTTTTGGGGGGAAAACGTCAAAAGCGTCATTTTTTGGCTAAATAGTCGAGAAATGTTCATGTTTAGAACAATTGTTGAAAAATTTTCAATGTTTGTCAAAATTGTCAGAAATATATTGTCCATTCTGATAAAATTGTCAAAAGGGGCCAAATTGTCGAACAGCCTTGTTTTTGTCAAGATTTCTCAAAAAATCTTGTTTTTCCCAAAATTGTCAAAAAATTTACGTTTTTCATCAGTGTCAATTTTTGGCGAGTTGACAAAACATTGTAATGTTTTTTCGTCAAAATTCCTATGAAATGGTTTATTTTTTTATTCGCAACTTTGGGGACCCCTGGAGCTCAAAAAATGGTCATTTTGGGTTAACTAACCATGTTAAGATAGGTCGAGTGTCAACTGTCCGGGCCCAAAAAATGGCCTTGAACATTCAAGAGGAAAAATCATAAAACGCATACATAAAATTGAATGGAGACGCCGAACTTTGAAAAAAAAAACAAGTAATGACGTCATGATCGTGGCGAAAACGGCGTGCTCTCGATCTGCACCTGAAGTCCCCGTCCAACGTGCTCTCGATCCAGTCAGGTACGCGAACATTCGGACAAGCCGCCAAAACAAGATTATACCTAGTCGGTTATGCGGATTGCGGAGACGATATTTCGCGTGTTTTACTCTTCCTAAATGACAATAATACGAATGGTTTTTCAAAGTGTCTAAATTGAGTTTAAACGACTGGTGTTCAATTACTTTTGCGAGTTCACGAGATTATTATTGGTGAAATGTTCGCGAAGTGCTGATTAAAGTGAATTCAAGTGATTTGTTTGATACTTCGGAAGTTCGGATTCGTTAATTGAGAAATGGATTGATTGATTGTTTGAACTCAATCGAATATGTGAGTATTTTTGTCGAATTTCTGCCAATATTGAATCACGTAGGTATCTGCGTATTATGCAAACGTTATTATTTCTTTCGAAGATGACGGATACCTACCTATAGGATACCTTTGGTCATGATTTTCGCGATCGTAATCAGGGTTGAAAGAACAGAGCAAGAACTAGAACGAAAGAACGATCAAATTTTTTTAACACAAAAGAGCAAGGGAAAGAACGCCTGAAAATTTTTTGAGGAACCAGGAACCGAACTCAGAACAGAAATTTTTATTTTTTTAGATGAACGAAAGAACAGAAACCATTTTCACAAATTTTCGAATAATTCGCAAAAAAAATCAAAATTTTACACACTTATTGAGCGAAGAAAAATCATCGTTGTATGTCTCGAAAATCATCAAAAAAGTCCAAATCCAAATGATCCCAATAACTATGCAACAATAATACAAAAGTACAACTTACATTTGCGCAATTTTTTTTTCAACTCATTCGAGCACGTGTCAGACATCAACAACTTTCTCTACCTGTTACGCGATACCGGTAAGGTTACCATTACGCGTACAATGAGCATGAGCAATTAGTAAATTCTCGAAAATATTCCCTTCTAGCGTGTTGTTTCGCTATGTATAATCTGTTAATTTTAAATTGTTTCCAATTGTCGATAAATTTCCGAAATATTCGTCGGATCGGTGTCATTAACAGGAAGAATTTAGTTATCAGCATGGTGCAAAAAATATACGAGTACCTATCTCGTTATTCATGACATCATGACTTTGTAAACTGTGTGTTTATTCAGAAAGATGTTACGATATAATAGGTACCGGTTTTTTGGGTGTACTCGTGAGTATTTGTTTTAACAAACTCGCTTTTCGGTAGTTCAGTATTTCAATTCTTCATTTCCATTTCATCATAACTTCCCGTTTGAAGCACATTTTTTTTTAAACTGGAGAGAACAGAGTTGGAAATCAACAAATTTGAAATTCAATTCGCACATGGAGAATTTGAACTTACTTCATTTTCGATTTTTGTACGAACATGAGGGTGGAGAGTTTCCGATTCTCAAGGGTCAAGAAAATGGTATCTTGAATAATGAATATACGAGTAGGTAAGCTAGGCTCACTAGAGAAAAAAATTCACAATTTCAGATGATTTTGAACAAGTATTCGAATGTTTTTCGACTCAACAAGCTGAAAGGAAATTCCCAAATTTGAAATTTTCTCGACAATTAGGATACCCTGATTCAAACTTGATTCGGTTGATTACATACAGATTTAATTGATTCCGTATTCAAGCGTAGATGGGCGAGGGAGGGGTAGAAAACATGAATTATCAAACTGAATATTTCAATTATTTCTCAAATAAATCAAATTTACGTCAATTTTTTCAATGAGGATGATTCTTCTCACAGAAGAAAGTCCTCAACTCCTCGCTTGAAAATAATTTTCAAACACTTTCTCATTGCTGAAGAGGTAACCTGCCCTGCCCTTCCTGTCCTCCCCCAACTACCACCAGGTCTAATCACAGAACTTGGAGTATGGATTTAAAAAAATTACATGACCTTGGAAATTACTTCTCAAGTGACGAACGATGTTGTAATTTAATCTTATAAATTTTCAAGTCTTTCGTACTTCAGCCAAAGAATAAAAATCGTGGAAATATTTCTAATTCTTTTTACTCAGTAAACAGGTCAAGTTACCAAGTTGCTCAACTTTTTCCCCCATAAAATGTTGAAAAATTCAATTTTTTTTCGTATCTGCACCCTGATGTTTGAAGAAGAAAAAAGAAGAAATATTGATTATATCAACAAGTGAATAATTTGTCAAAGTAGACATTTTTTTCTTTTTCCAAATGACTACACTGCCGTTTCAGCGTTGTGACTACGAACCTCTGCCCTTTTCTAAAATTGTCGAAGTCTCCTTTTCTGGCAAAAACAACATAAAGTCTCGTCTCTCGCCGAAAACTGTTGAAAATTGTCACTTTTCTGCAATGAATTCCAAAAATCACGAAAAATTTCGTTTTTTTGCAAAAAGTTTCGCTTTTTTGCCTGCGATTGTCAGAGTCCTGCATTTTGCTGAAATTATCAAAGTCTTGCTTCTCTCCAGAAAATTGGTGGAAATTCTCGCTTTTCTATCGAAATTGTTGAAAATTCTTACTCGGTTACCTACGAGTATAAATGCCGAAAACTTCCATTTTTTCCCCAAAAATGACTGAAAAGCCCTGTTTGTGGCGGAAATCGTCAAGTCACGTTTTTTGCCAAGAGTTATACCAAATCTCGCCTTTCGTCAGAATTTCCAAAAAGTCACATTTCAAGTCATCCAGAAAATCGTCAACTTTTTGCAATAAATTCCAAAGTGTTTTGTTTGGCAAAAATTGCTTCAAAAAGTGCCCTCATTTTTTCCAATTTTTTTGCTGAGATGGTCAAAGTCTCACTTTCTGCTTAGATTTGCTCTATAAATTTGAAGCAGTGAAAATTCACTGCTTAGCAGTCACGACATTTTTCTTTTTTAAAAGCAGTGGTTTTTTACTGCAAAACAGTAGAAAAATACTGAATCGGTCAGTCAAAATTTTTTTTTACTGACCAATTCAGTAGATTTTCTACTGTTTGGCAGTAAAAAACCACTGCTTTTAAAAAGGCAAAATGTCGTAACTGCTAAGCAGTGAATTTTCACTGCTTCAAATTTAGAGAGTGCCGAAGTCTTAGTTTTTGCCAAAAATGTCTGAAAATTGCCTTTTTTTTGCAGAAAAAACCTTGTTTTCCAAAAATTACTTTCGCTTTTTGCCGGACGTTCTCACTTTCTGCTAAAAATAGAAAAGTTTTGCTATTCGTCAAAATTGCCAAAAGTTTTTTAACTCGTTACTTTTTTGCAATAAATTCCAAAAAGTCTCATTTCTGTACCAAAAGTTGTTTAAAATCTCACTCTTTTGCTCAAGGTTGCCAAGAAATTCCACTTTTTTTTGTCAAGAAATAAGATTGTAAAAAAATCTTGCTTTTTGCTAACATAGTCAAATTCTCGCTTTTTCATCAGAGACTCTGTATTTCCATTATTGAGTCTTTCGCTCCCCACCTCTCTTCTGAATCAGTAATCCAAATTTCGGATTAAATTAGGAAGCAGTTAATTTTACTCGTAGATGTGTACTCACTCTAAATAGGTAGTTGGGAATTGAATAAAATTCCAGAATTTGCAATATTTTACACTGACAAAATCGTAATTTCACTTGTGAAAAATTACGCTATTTAGACAAACTATTAAATCCTATTCACTTTCTGAACACATCAAAATAGTTTGAATGAATTTTATGTTTTTTTTTCACGTAACATTGTTTAACCCAAACCTATAAAACTGTGTAGCGTGTCTTACCGCATATATACTAAAACAACCTAATTACCTTTTTATCTCAAATATTGACGTAATTCGGCTCTATAGGTAGTAGATTTTATAAAGATAATTTTTGTAAGGTATACGAAAACACATGCTGGATATTTGGCGAACTCTGTTGTCGGTACCACATAAGCCCATGTTATTAAATCGGAAAGGTCGACTGTTACATAATACTGATTAATTCGTTCGACGATGTGTAAGGTTAACGAAACTTATTTTTACGTACTCGTATAAAACGTTTGTACTCGTAGAGAAAAGTATTGAGTAATTTTATAGAATCTTTCTTTTGTAATTCTTGGTAAACGCGATCGTGATGTTCAAGCTGTCATTTGACGTGATCAACACTCCATACACAAAGCATTCATGACAATGATATCGTCACTTGAATTATTATTCAAGATGTCATCGTCGTCTTGTGTATTGTTTTTTCTATGTGTAGGTAGGTAGGTATACCCATTTTAATACGGAACACTTTCCCTGAATGGGAAACTCATTCGAGTGAGCTATGATTCTAATCGATGAGTAATTTGGTACCTAATGAGAATGACCGGCTGACCACAGATAGGCGCAGTATATGGCGAGAAATTCGTCAATCCGAAACCTTAATGAAAAATTCGTCTATATTTTGCACTAGTATCAATGAAATCTACCTATTAGATTCTGACGATAATACATATTTCCACTAATGATTTGCGGAGTCGGAGTCGTGTATTTAAACCTATTGAATTTCACGTCTTGTTCATCGTACCACATCAGATGATTAACACAAACGTTCATTTAAACCTTTTTAATCGTTATATATTACGCAATGATTAATCTGCTAAGATGAAATATATCTCGTACGTATGTAAATCAGAGAAATTGCGATGAAAATACAGTGAAAGTTTTTTTTTTCTTTTTTTTTTTTAACGTAATGAATTCTTAATACTTACGAATTAGAAAAAAATGTTCAAAACGTGATAATGAATATTCTTAATTAAGTGAATCGAAGCGAGTAATACAAATACAAATTAAAGATTTCCGCTATGCAGGAATACAATACCGAAAGTGAATTTTTACCAGAGGAAATCCAATAGTTTTTTGCGTTATAAATTTTTCATGAACTATATAGAATTAAGAAACTCGCCATTTGGGCGAATATTGATAAGTCATGGTGATTACTTCATTCGTTATTTATATGGCGAGATACAAATCTAATTTGGTATAAAATTTGATACCCGGATGTAAAAACCAAAAAAGTCTAATTGTAGGAAAAATCGGAAGATGGCATACTCTTTCTCTGGAATATGCATGATTAATAAGTATGTGTAAACTTGAAAGAAAATCATTCAAAAATATGTGAATAAGTTTCTCTCGAAAAATGTCATCTTACAATTAGTGCAAATTTTGAACCACCCTAGTTACTTTTTCGATTTTTGGCGAATATTTAAAATTTAAGGAAATACCTGGTTCATTGCTTTTGGGGTGATTCAATTGTTCATAATAGGAGGAAATCTCGAAATAAACAAAATACATGAATGTGAAAATCGAATGCTTTCCGAAATTTGACCCTGAAGTGTTGGTCCTGTGTGGGGATATGAATAAATTGATATATGTACGAGTTGATTTTACCTAAGTAGGAACCGAACTGAAATGTTGAAACTATACAGTTTTCAATTTTCAATTTGTCCAAGAGTCGTGCAAATCTTGCAAATCGTGATTTACATCCAAAAGTCCGTTTTTCCAATAGAACTTTGAATCTTTCAAATTCTTATGCTTCTTTTGTAGAATCTTGAAAAAATTCATTGCAAAAATCCGAATTTGTCAACTTGAAGATCAGAATTCAAAATTTAACAATTTTTCAGAATTTTCTGTAAAATTACCAAAGTTTCAAAAAACTGTCCATATTTATTTCATTGATGGCAGAAACATTTTCCTGTCCGTCTGTTATGAATATTTTTCGAAGAACAAAGTTGAATTTTTTTTTTTTCAATAATGTAGTTCTGTTGAAAAAATGTGATGGAAACGTTGATTTCATGATCTAGACCATGATTTTTTCCTATACGTAGTACCTACTCTTTCCCTCTTTCACGGAATTAAATTTAAAAAATGAAAAACTGAAATGGTGAAGGTATTTTAACCTTCCCTTTCCTTCCCCTCCCTTCTCCCAAAAAAAGAAATATTCGAGAACACTGGAAAAAACCAAAATGCTTTGCCTCTTTTATAAAGTCAAGTAGGTACCTATAACTAAGTAAAAAAGTTTTTGGAAGTGTTTGCAAAATGCCCTGTCATCAAAAAAATTCTGGTTTATTCGAATAAACTCGACTCGTAACATTTCAATCCCCTTCCCCCGGGGACTTTCACTTTGAAAAAAGTGAAGTGACTGAAGTGTTTGAAGAAAATGTCCTGCCCAAAGTCGTGTTTTTTCATTTTCAAATTTTTCAAGTCTTTCCTTTCATTTTTCACCAAGGGATCTGAAATTTTCATCCAAGGTAACAACTAGAGGAAATATGGGGAAAAATTCCATCAAGTGCTTTATTAGTTGAAAAAAAATTTCGAGTGATATGCTCTCTAAATAAACGATTTTGGAATTTTTCAAACCTTTAGATTTTCAACTTCCAAGAATTGAATGTAAAAAAGTGAAAAATAGACCTCAAAAAGTCTGAAGGTTTCTGACGAGAACTGGATTTTCATCTGCTAACTCTGATTATAGCCCCTTCTGAGGTAATTCTGATTTTTTGGAGGGTAACCAACTGTTGCTGGAGGCTCAGGATCAGCTGAAAAACGGTCGCAATCGATTTGGATGGTCTACTATAGTGTGAACCTTATTTTCCAAAATTGGCTATCAGGTTGCAATTGATTATTTTTTTAAAACTTTTAGCCATTCAGTGAACAGTATTTTGGAGAGATCAATTCTGTGATTTCGATACGAAAGTGCATAGAGTCTACGTGACGTCATCGCCGCGTATACGCGAGATCTCGTCTAATATTATAATATGAAATGAATGAATGGAAATGTGTGATGTGTGATGTTCTTTATTGTTTTGCTAATTATTACGCTAATTATCAACTATTCGCTTTTTTTAGTTCTTTCCGTTAACGCAATGGAAGTGGTTTGAAAGCTAAAACTTAAAAGCTATCCAAAGCCAGAAGCTTCATTTTTATTCAGTTTACTTTCAGTTTTTTTTTATTTTTTGCAAATTCATTAATCTGTGAATTTCTTGCTTTTGGCTGTAATCAAATTTACGGGAAAAAAAACTAAAGCACCTAACAAAAAGCAAAAACCTTTTTGCAATCAGCGAATAGCTGATGGCTTATTATTTTCTTTTATAGCAGAGTTGTTGCTTCGAGTGAGAAGACAGATTCCTCTTCTTTTAAAAATTTCCTTCCCCTTGTGCGAAGTATCCCGAATTTTTTTTGAGTAACCCCCTTTCTAACAATAAGAAAAGAACTTCTCTCAATCCCCCAAACTACAAAGTTGATCCTCTACTGTGAAATCCCTTGAAGCTATAAAAAACCGAAATATGAAATGAATCAAAATTCATGTAAAATTCTCTCTTCTGGGTCAGATTGCGACTGAAAATGAAAACAGAAAGTTGAACTTCGAGTTACTACATGAATCATTAAAAAAAAACTCAACAACTGAGTTTTAAAAAAATTCAAATAGACGCTACTGCGGTGAAAAATTTTACGCTGTGCAATAATTTTATTTCTGGTCATTTTTTCATGGATTCTCAATTTTTACCGAAAGTTCATTTTCTTTTTGAATTTGAAAACTGTTGAAACCAGAAAGTATTTTGTTTTTTTTTCTCAATCATGAATTTTCCACAGGTTTTACCCTGCTTCACTTCGGCTAATTCGAGCTCAATGTTTGAATTTTTGAAGATTTTTGAAAATAAAAAAAATTATGTTGAGAAATTCCAGTAATTGAACCAAATTCATAATCATCGGTTTTTTGTCTCTTCTCACCATGGTTTGAACGTTCTTCGCGTCTAATTTCGATTACATCAAATTTTGATATTATTCATTGGCCAGAAATTTTCCAAATTCACTCAAGTTGGAAAAATGAAATTTAGCATCGGTTCATCAGACCCCAAATTTTTTAGATAACTATTATTTGCAAAAAAAAAAAAGTTGCCAAAAATTGTGTTCAGATGCACAAAAATTTTCTCCAGTGTCATTTCTTCGAGATTTCACATCCATCAATATTGGGAAGTGAGAAAACAACGATGATAAAAACGCTCTTTATGATTCTGTATCTCCTAAAATGCATTTTGAACTAAGAAAAAAAAAAAAAAAAAAAGTAGGCCAAAGAATTGTTAGTGGGAAGAGGGAGGGGGCAGCAATTTTTATTCTGCCCAGAGGCTCGAAAATGCTAAATTCGCTCTTGCTTGAACATCTACTCAATTTTGAAAAGAATCCTCGTGTTGATCTCCAAGTTACCTATGACAGAATGGTCGAAGAATTTGCACTGAAAAGCTGTTTCGGAACGTTAAGTTTTGATTTTCGCGCCAAAAACTTCAATATTGAATGGTTTTGACATTTCTCAAATATGAACTCCTTCCTTTGAATTTTTCGAAGAAAACCATTGCTCAGTTTTCAGTCTGACCAGGTGAGACGTTCTTGAAAATCAACAAGTTTGATACTCCTCGTACAGTCTCGTACGTTGAAGAAATTCTTATTGTTGTACACTTATTTAATTTACCCGAATTCAAAAAACATACGACTTGCTCTAAAGACAAGTGAAACATCACAGCTTGTCACCGGAAACATGATTCTAATTATCAGCATGTAAACATCATAGAACGCAGCAAATTATTAACCTAATAAAACTTGACGTAATTTTCGTAATACGACACACATAAGTACTTACATTTGACAGCTACATAAGTACATCGCATCATCATTCGTACTGCTTTCATTAGGTAAACCTCGTGTACAAATGTAGGTATTCCATCAAAAGTACGCATTTTTCTGATACTCCTTCATAAAATCCATAAATCTAAGAATTTCGTAATCCGCTTTCTACGACTACTCATACACACCTATAAACGAGTGCATTTTCTTTCCCAGATTAACGACAATTACGTCAATGGAACGCGAAATTACCTAACGCGAAGAATCCGATGTAGATGTTGCAGCAGCCATGGCACATGTACTGAACATACTCCTAAAAGCGATCAAAACGGCAGCGAAATTCGCCAGCGGTGGGAAGTTTATAGTCATACCCGCGTTCTTGGCCGCACTGACGTACTACAATTACGATCTCTACGATCCGGAAAATCAGCCGATAAATCAAAAGCATCTTCGACCGGAATACGATTTCATCGTAGTCGGTGGCGGATCAGCAGGCGCCGTCATAGCTAATCGATTATCCGAAAATCCCGACTGGAATGTTTTACTACTGGAAGCCGGCGGTCATGAATCCGAGTTGACAGACGTGCCTGTGCTTTCGTTGTATTTGCATAAAAGCAAATACGATTGGAAGTACAGGTCGCAGCCGATGAATACAGCGTGTCAGGCGATGAAAGATAAGAGAAGCTGTTGGACTAGAGGTAAAGTTATAGGGGGATCTTCGGTTTTGAATACCATGCTGTATGTGAGAGGCAATAGGAGGGATTTCGATTATTGGGCAGCCCTGGGTAATCGAGGATGGAGCTATGAGGAAGTGCTGCCTTATTTTATGAAGTCTCAAGATCAACGAAATCCTTATTTGGCCAAGAATACCAGGTATCATGCGACAGGAGGGTATCTTACCGTTCAAGATGCTCCGTGGAATACACCTTTGGGTAAGTTGAGAGAATTTAGCTTATTTTCAATCCACAAAAATTAGTTTTCTTCAAATTTTCTCTCTTAAACCCCCCCCCCCCCCTCCAAAAAAATAAACCCACCTGCGAATCAAAATAAATCTGGCATTTTTGTCATCCTACCAAGAAAAAGCACTTCTGCTTTCCCAATCTATCTTACAAGCCATAAGTTCACTGCCCTCAGCAAACTCTCACTCTCGAGAATCTGCATAAAATAATTAATTATATCGTATGTAGATACCACACTGGTCAGTGCTCACAGTGCGATCACCTCAACTCATATGATTATACGACATTATAGGAATCGCATTTCTACAAGCTGGCGAAGAGATGGGCTACGATATTACAGATATCAACGGTGAGAATCAAACCGGCTTCGCGTTATTTCAGTTCACCATGAGACGAGGATATCGTTGCAGTACAGCCAAAGCTTTCCTAGCGCCAGTCCGACTACGCCAAAATCTCCACGTCTCTTTATGGAGTCACGTAACCAAAATTCTTATCGATCAAACCACCAAACGAGCCTATGGAGTGGAATTTCTTCGAGACGGCGTGAAAAAAGTCGCATTAGCCAAACGCGAAGTCATCCTATCCGCTGGTGCGATAAATTCGCCGCAACTGTTAATGCTTTCTGGTTAGTTGAACTATTTAGCAAGTATATAGAATGCATTATTAGCCTTAATTACCGACGTAGTATATGCTATGATTACGGTATTAACTGCATTAACAAACGACTCTCTTCAAGATGACTAATCGCATCGGTATATTACGAGTACTCTTCAACCTAACGTAGGTACCTACTATGTATGATATGCCAAAAATGGAACAATGTACTCGTATGTACCGAACACTGCAGTAATTTAATAGATAGTATTTCAGAATTATTAATTTGAACTGAACTAAACCGAAGAACCGAGATGAACTACCGTACAAGAGTACAAATTAATATCAGCTACGTGCCAGCACCTAGACCTACCTACTTGACTTATGTAATACTCGTACCTATGATTTAGGCGTTACTTTATTTAAATTGCACACTTGCTCCAAAAACCCACGAATTACTTAATCATCATCACATAAATAACTAATCAGATCTTGCATTTCTTTTTGATAATCTCGAATATTATCTTGATGGGTCGATATGATGTTCGAAGCAAGATTTAGTTTGAGACCTACATATGTACATAGTTGCATTTTACATACTCCTGGGGCAAAAATTGAGAAAATGGAGGCTGCAGAAGAGAGTTCTCTCATAGATCCAGTGAGATGTTTAGAAGTAAAGTTGAAAAAAATCGAGCGTTCAAGTAGCGAGAATGTGCTTCTCATTTCTGCATTCCCCCCTCCCTCCCCAATAATCATGCAGGAAAAGTGTTGGCTGAAAAATTGTTCATAGAGTGCCCGTACTTCCGGTTTTTAATTCAACCAAAACCAATTGCATTCGTTTTTAGCGAATTCGAAGCTACGTAGATTTTAAAATTCTTTTTCACAGAACCATCAATTCTCCTCGAACATCAAATTTTCGAAAAACTCGATGGCACTACTACAAACTAAAAAAAATTGAAAATGAAATTTCTCACCAAACGAGCGCTATATTCACATTAATTTAAATCGAAGGAACGAAGTTGGACTTGAATTGATTTATGATGAAAAATTTCACCTGTTTTCAAGTTTTTCACCCTAAAATTAGAAAGCCCAATTTTATTGATCAGATTGTTACTCAGGGTGTCTGTTCAACCATTCCGAGATTCTCATAGGTTGAGTGAACTTATATTGAAGATCTGGTGAGTTAATCATCATAATGCATCACTCCAAAGTTCAAAGTTACAAACCAGAAAAAAATCATATCTAAAAAATTTTTTCACGTCGGAAAAAAAGAAATTTGAAAAAAAATGAGTTTCTGCTTGAAAATAAAAATAACTACATAATAGATGCTTTAAAAACACGATAGTAATCAATTTTCTGGGGGAAAAATGCATACATGAAAACGCAAAAAAAAAAAAAAAAAAAAGGCAATCTGTATGGAATGAGTGAAGAGCGTCAAGTGAAAAAATGAAAAAATGGAATGTGAATTTATGCCGCCAAGAGAGCTTCTTTCCATATTCTTTTCATAATAAATCGCAAAATCACGTCAAAATCCCAAAACAATTTTTTTGTAATTTTTTTCTCGAACCAAAAAAAAAAAATTCAAAACGTTGTTGTTGTTTGAATGAGATTTTGTAATTTACAAAGGTCAGTCAACAAATAAGTTTCCCTCGTTCAGAAAATTAGGAAGGGAAATACCTAGGAACTTGAAATTTTCAGGGAATTTTGATACAACCTTTGAGCACCACTCTGCAAAATTTTATTCGGATCCGTTCAGTAGTTCGTTTATAATGAGAGTTTGAAGATGTGATAGGAGTTTTATAGCGTGTCCGAGGTTCAAGTGACTCAACGAGGAGTAAAAAAAAATTTAATTTCGAAAAAAATACGTCAATGGATTTTTACAGATGCCTACTGATCCTCCATGAAGAAAAAATTGTCCTAATTTGAGCAATATGTGAGTGGTGCCGAAATCCAGCGGTGAGCTCATGAGCGTGATAAGTGATCATAGGGTAGGTTGCACAACTAGTGTTTCAAAAACGAACTCAACAGCCAAAATTGATGAAATTATACACAATAATTTTAATATCAGTACCTATCAAAAACATCATATGTGAGCATGATGCTTCATATTTGACTGCCTAAAAAACATTATTGAACTGTGAAAGTCATTTTCAGTACCTCTAAATTTGAATGTGCTGCATCACAAACAAAATTTTGCTGTTCAAGTTGCTGCATGTCAAAAGAATAGTCAGAATTTGTGTAAGAATGATGAAAATAAGTTCCTTAACACAATGGTAACCAAAAACAGGGTTGAGTCCATCACTATGCCTCGCAAATTTGGCACAACCCCCATTGTGAAATCAATTAAAGTTTAAACTCGGACCCGCTATAAGACTCCTACCACATCTTCAACCTCTCATTATAAACGAACAACTGAACGGATCCAAATGAAATTTTGCAGAGTGGTACTCAAAGGTTGTATCAAGATTCCCTGAAAATTTCAAGTTCCTAGGTATTTCCCTTCCTAATTTTCTGAACGAGGGAAACTTATTTGTTGACTGACCTTTGTAGCTGTGAAAAATAGGCAATGTATAATTTCCATTTTCACCCTTTGAATATTCCTTTATGGTTGTGATTTACATTAGATTTCATGTCTGATTTTTGACTCTGTAATTATTATGGACTGTGTGTCGTGAGAAAATCTCATTCAAACAATGGCAAAGTACTGGTCTAGGAAATCATCAGATAAATTGCTCTGTTCGGTAAATTTTTCACCTCTAAAAAATGTAATTGTTATTTTAGGATTTCCGACGCGATTTTGCGATTTATTGGAAAATCTCACTCTTGGTGACATAAATTCACATTTCATTTATTCACTTTTTATCAGACGCCGTTGCCCATTCCAAGTCCTCTGGATGTAAATTATAAAATATACGTATTGACCTTTTTTTGTGTTTTCTTTACCCGATGAAGCTCCTTTCCATTTATCCCAGTTTGGGCGATGAATTCGCATATCAGATTCGCCATTGCATCTTCTGTCCTCAAGTCCAGGCATGATCACATAGCTGCAGCAATAGCAAATGAGCTAGTAGAACCTTTCGAATTCTATTTTGAAAAATGATATGTACTTATTTTTGAAATTCCTCAATCCTTTTCCCTTGAAATTTATTAGTATCATGTTTTTAAAGTACCTATATATTTGATGATTTTCATTTTTAGTTGACGTTTTGACGTGAAAATTATTTCTATTTACATATATGTAATTTTTTTTTTGTTTTGATACCTTTGGAGTGATGCCTTATGATTTTCAATTTAGGTTCACTCAAAATATGAAAACCTCGAAAGGATCAACAGTCCTTCTAATCTTGCTTTCGCTACAGTTATCTTTACTTTGGTTTGTGTGTCCAGTTATCTTTCTTTTTTGACAAAATTGTCGAAAAATCCTGAATTTTACCCAAAATTCTCCCTTTTTTACCAACATTGTTTTAAAAAATTCTGATTTTTCTCTAAAAGTGTTCGAAATCCTTTTTTTCCTGTCAGGATTTCTTAAAATAGCAGGCTGCTTCTCTGCTCTATTTGTCCAAAATTTTCGTTTGTATTTTGTCAGAAGTTGCTCAAAAAAATTATGTGTTTACAAAGAAATCATTGTCAAAAATTTTCAATTTTTTTTACCGAAATCGCTTTCAAAAAATCTTGCTTTTTCAAAAAAATTTCTACTTTTTTGCCAACACTGTTGAAAAAACTGCCTTTTTTGCTAAAATTGCCAAAAAATCCTACTTTTTAGAATTTTGTCGCACAAAGTACATTTTAAATTTAATTTAGGGTACTTTTGTTTTTCAAGCGATTGAAAAAAATGAAATGTACGCGTATGAATTTCATGAATTTTTTAACATTTTTGCACCTTTCTGTTGAAATACTCGCATGTATCTTGGTGATTTTTGAGTGTGTGTTTTTTTCATTGATTCTGTGTGCGAAACTGCAAAAAGCAATAACTCCCTTGCAATCAGCGAGTAGCTGATGGCTTGTTGTCGATATTGAAATGATGACGATTTTTTCTGGCGCTTTTCTTTTTCACAATAAAAAGTTTTGACCTGAAAAATTCATGACTTGAAGAATTTGGAAAGAATTACTGTCGTAATACGAATCCTGCTTTTGTCTTGTTTTTATTTATGTATTCCTCTTTCTAATTGGAATTTACAAACCACCCTGTGCGGTATTTACTTTTGGAAATAGTGCGCTCTAAAGTGTAAGCAGTGGAATATTTATAAAATGAAGTCATACGTTACGCAATTTCACTTGAAATATTCTGCCACTGGAATTAGGAACCTACTCGTGCCAAGAAATTTAATGTGAGAAGATCAAATTTTCTTCTGAAGTTTTGTGTCAATTAGAACTTTTAAGACAAAGATTTTTACTGTAGGTGCGGCTACACAGGCTAGTAAAAGGTAGAAGGTATACTGGTCCGCCATTTTCTTGCGAAAGCGAATTTTTCATTAGCAGAAAACTATGACATTTACAAAAACTTTACGAGTGTTCTTTTTTGTAGAAATTGTAAAAATATGACCAATTTCGCAAAAATTTTGAAATTTTATTCAGCAGAACCTAAAATTTTGACAAAATGAAAAAAATCATGAAAAATTTTTTGTTTTCTCATTGTTTTAGATTTCTTAGTTTATACACCATAAAATTTCAAGATTTTTGCCAAATTGATCACGAATGTATTTGTTTATTTCCTACAAAAAAGGACTGTTGTAAAATTTTTATAAATGTTATAGTTTTTGACTTAAAAAAAATTCGCTTTCGCAAGAAAATGGCGGAACTGCAATGTGCATACTCCCTAGTGAAAAGAGAAAAGTCGAAAGTTCACTGAACTGAGTCAAAAATTTACTTGCGTCAGATGGTCAGAGGATCATCATTTTGTATCATTCGATACGTTTTGTGTTCTTTTTTTTTTCTGGAGAAAAACCGTGCTGCTTTTTTGAGTTTTTATTGGGAGCTGAGCATTTTTTCTGTTCTCCATCTTCAGATTCATGAACTTGAAATGTTCGCGTAGTTTTCAATTAACCACCCCTAATTTTAAATGCCAATGGCTGAAACCAAAATTTTTCATTTTACATATTATTTTTTGAAAAATAATGACCTGCGTCTACTTTCTGAATTGTTGATTTTCCTGCATCTTGATCGTTGTATTAATTTAGATCATCGTAAAAAAGAAGAATTGAGTTTGCGTAAACATAAGAGACATGGCCGATACCTTACCTTCCGAGAAAATTTCGCTGATCGCCTCATTGAAGTTTGCAGTGTAGGGGTAAGCTGGGGTCATGTGGAACGATTTTTTTAAATTCAAGATTGCGAGCATTGAAAATTCGCCAAAATCGAATAATAAATCATTTCGGTAGTTCAAAGATTTTAGTTCTAAAAAGTCTGAATGGCATGTTCTTTGAATGAGCCAACTAATCGAACTGGAACCAAAATCCTTATAAATCAAAGCCAAGTTTTCCTATCTCGAAAAAAAATTTCCTAGGTAAATAATAAATCAGTTTACAGAATATCAACTTACTATGGGTATTGAGGTTTTTTCCCGACGATGTACGAATTACGAGTAATTTTAGTAGGTGCTCGAATGATTACTTCCTCAAACAGAAGCATCACCTTTGGCACTACGATAGTTCTTCCGATACCCATTATTCGAGTCGTGTTGCATGTACATGATAATATTACAGAACAATAAAATAATCGCCTTTCCAAAATGAAACATTGTACATAAATATACGTCATGCTTCAGTAATATTCATCAGTCTCTCGGCAATAAACATTCTTTTCAATACGATCTTCAATTTGCTAAATCGTAAATGCCCATTCATTACACTGGGTAAATTAACCCATCACAATACCGATCTAGATTCTCATACCTTTAGGGTACAGACTACTATAGACAGACACAGATCAAAAGAAAGGTCGAAATTGCATTCGCTCAGCAATGGGAAATCATCTTTCGGTTGACAAGATTCGTGCACCACGAATGACTACCTACCTGCTCGTCGTATGCTTGAGTTGTCTCAAAGTCAAACTGGTTAACCACTTGGTACCTAGTACCTAATCGAAAACATATAACTGACCTAATTACCAACAATGCAAACGATATTGTTCATAACCATCATCGCAGACTATAAAATTAAACGGAAACGTAGTAGATTAAAAACACGATAGTGGCCGCCGTAGTTTGTTGTGTATGTACTTCTAGGTATACAGTAGACAACATAGACGCTGCCTAGACGTAGGTACTCGTATGTGTTAAAAAATCGCGTCGCTACAGCTCAGCGCTACTCCAGTATTACCAGTGAAAGTGGTTTTTCTGTGCGTATGCGTCTCTCTGGTCGCTATCACACGATTATGTAAATTCCGCTTTGCTAAATACTTAGTCAATCTTAGACTTTTTTCGTAAATACCAGCCCGTCGAAGTATTTGCGGTTATGACCAATAGCACGTACGCACATCGCCCCCTTTTTAACCACTTAAGGTCGACTTTACTGACCATGTTACTGGTTAGGTATTATTAATCGGAACAGATTACGAAATTAATCGAGTTCGATAGTTTTAAAATTCACTCGAGATGATGTAGGTGCATTACTCTTACTCGTAGGCAATGCTAATTCAATGCTCAGCATGTTTGGTCAAACAATTTATTCTTCTTGTTTGTTCGAATTCAGATTCATTCTCGAGAGTTTTGTTTCTTCGAAACGTACAGTGTGATGAGAAAGTCGACTGGATTGTTTGAATTGACTTTTGACTGAAAAAAGGTGCTCTCAGCTAAGTTGCATCGAAGCCATAATTTTTTCTGATGCTGGAGCTCACAATTTTTGCTCTAGGCAAAGTTTGTCTCAAAAATCACAAATATGCTCTTTCCTGGAGAAGCTTAGGCCAAAAAAAAAACTACATCTAACTGCTTTCTTCTGATGCTGGAGCTCAAAATGTTTGATCTACTCAAAGCCTGTCTCAAAAATCACAAATGTGTTTTTTCCTGGGGAAGCTTAAGCGAAAAAAAAGTACATTCAACTGTAATCAATCATTTTGGAAACCAATTAAAGCGATTCCATAAAAACTTTAAAACACGAATAAATAATTATTTCAAATCAAGTTGAAAAACAATAAAATTCAATCGTTTGTTGTTCTACAAATTCTACTGTGATCTTATGGTCAAGAGGAGGTATCATTTGAGGAATTGTCATCATTTACATACCCTACTTCCATTCAATATTTTTATAAGGGAACACTGCAATTGTTAGTAGGGATAAAATGTTGTCTGAGGCCATCGCACTTCTATACTTCCCAGTTCCCAGTCCTCTTGGGGTGGCTCTTATTTGTACCTAGTGGGGTTTTGTTGGTTTTTTTGGTTAATACTCGTAAGTACCTATTATAATCTGTGATAAGTTTGATTGCTCTTTCTGCTGTATTGTTTACAACTTTTAATTGTGAAATTTTTTTTGCCAAAATTGTAGTCGTCGTTTGATAACTAGGAACTGAATCTTCCGCCATGAACGAGGTACGAATTTGAAATCTGAAAAAAAAACGAAGACGTAACTATTCGCGTTGGTTTTTGCCAGTGTTACCAACCTCCAAGATTTATCTTTGGATTACAAATTCGTCCATATCTCGAGAACTATGCTGGATAGTAGATATGAACAAACTTTTTAAACAAAAATTGGAGATCTTTCTGAGGATTTCATGTACATCTACAATGAGTCATTAAGCATTAGCATATCTGGCATTTCAATGAGCTGTTGTAATGAGCTTTCCTAAACATGAAATGTGTGACATTACTCGCAACAAAAGGTTCTGCAAGCTGTCCGAGATGGACGAGGGTGGACCATGAATCCAAGTTTTCCACAGCTTTTTTTTATATTCTTGTAAATAAACAAAATCTTTTTTTCATATTCCCACTCCGCGACAAATTAACCAATCACGAATGTGCTGATACGACTCATCATAATTTATGTAAAATTATCAGATCTTGAATTTTTGAATGAAAAATTTTTCTTATCTACCAGCATAGTTCTTGAGATATGACGAATTCAGTTTTTACCCCCCCCCCAACCCACCACCACCTCTGTCAACAAAGAGAGAGGGACGACAATGCGGCGTTTATGCCAACAAATCTGAGAAAGTTGAGAAATTACATTTTTATCTAATGAAAAATGAATGACATAATTTTTTTTACTAATGAGAATAAAATCAACAAAAATCAAGAAAAAATTGAAAGAAATGTTCTTACCTATAAATCATTAATTTAACCAACGTTAAGAAATCAATTTTTCTGTTTTGACGTATAAAATGTCCACTTGTGGCTACCTCGAGTTTTTTTTTTTTGGCAACCTATAGAAACTGTTGCATCTACTGAGCACTTTATTTTTTTTAAGATGAATCTTCGCGGACGAAGTTTTATTGAAAATTGTTTTTGGCCTAGAACCGGCCATTCAAAATTGTGAGCAGAATGGCCTTTTGAAAATTTGAGAACAAAATTTCACCAAACTTTTTTCGCCCACCATCTAATTAATTGGAAACAGTTTTGGAACGTTTTGAGCAGTTCTGGAACCTCTGGGAGATTTTTCAAACTTGAAATTCCCACAAAATTTTACCAAACGCTAGTTTCAAGCAGTTCTGGAACCAACATGCGACGTTTTGGAAATACCAGATTTTCATAAGTGCCATAAAAACTGAATCAATGAACTCGAACATGTATTTGTGAACGTCTATGGTGATGGATTACACGTCACTTTTCCACATTCGGTTTCTGCCAGTTTAAAATTATCTGTTTCTTCAGCAATTTCACAATTGAAAATTTGAAAAATAATATTATACAGTTCTGATCCGACGGAAATTGATTTTGATAGAATGGTGTGATATCGCTCAAGTGGATCACTAAAGTATTTTCAAGACATTTTTAAATGTTGAGAGTTCATTTCGACTGATTTTATGGCGTTTTGTTTTGCAAACTAGAATTTTCGAAAAGTCGTTGAAGCTTCCAGAACGGCTTGTAAGCACTTCTAGTCAACTCGTCATGTTGATATTAGAGTGTAATTTAAATTTTAGCTTTCCAACTTCATTCGGTAAAATTTTTCGAAAATTTTCAATCTACCAGAAGCTCCACAACTACTCAAAACAGTTCTAAGGTATTTCCAATTGATTCATTGGCCGGGGGAGGGGTCGATAATGAAATCCATTCTAAATTTTTGTTTTCTGGGTCAATTTGGTAAACTTTTGATTTTTTTAAAAATCATTTTTGGCCTAAATTTTATTTTCAAAATTCACGAAAAATCTATAAATGCACTTTTAGCTCAGCCTGAAACTTTTTTTGGTTGTGTATTTTTGCATGATTTTTTGATTAGCTTTGTTCACGGTTCGAGAATTTTTCTGCTGTGACAATATCTCCATTCTTGGAATATTTCAGATATTGAGTGGCCATCAATAGGGTTTGAAAAATTTTTTGATGGTTAAAAGTGGCCATCAGGTGTCCACCTTTTGAATAAAATGTTGAACTTTCACTCGCATCGGTGCTGTAGTTTTCCAATTGAACCCCAAAATGGCCGCAATTGGGCATAGTTATTTACCCTAATATTAAAAAAACAAAATAAAAAAAAATCGAAAAGTAATGATGATTATTTTCAAAAATATTGTCCAGTCAATTTGGGAACCTGAGTTTTTTTCAATTTTTTATTGCATATTTCCAAAAACATATCGTTATGTTGAGAACTTTTTTAGATTTGTTAATTGCAACAGAATTTGAACCTGAGCAAATTATTATCCGCAAATGAAAAAAAAAAGAAAGAGAGAAATAACCAATATCTAACCTTAATATTCTTCTCAGAATACGCCCACATTTCCCTTAGATCAGCTGTGGTGGCTGCAAGTTCATTCACAGATTCAGTAGGAAAATACATAGAAAACTGAATCATCTTTCAAGATAAAGACCCACGAGTTTCGAACAATTCTTATTTTTGAAATAAGTTACATACTTTCCTCGTACTTAAAAGTCCACAAAAAAATGTCTACGATATTTTTGTGTTTTCCATTCAAGTTTCAGTGCTTTCAACTTTGTATCAAGAATTTTTATCGATTCTTTTGAAAATTCCTCAATTGGCCATATCTAGATCTACTATCCTGAAAAAAAGAGGTCACTTACATCTTGTTGGGCATTTTCGATTGAGTTATTTTGATGTCTGTTGGTTGATAAATTGACGGCAGTAAAAGAAAGAAGAGGGGTTTATATAAAAAAGAACTGGCAAGGGAGGCTTGTCACCTTGAAAAAAATATTTCAAAATATTTCCTTCCAAACAACTTCTATCAATTGAAAAAAAAGTATTCTAAAAAAACAATACCTGAATATCAAACTGATATCTCCCAACTTTCGATCGCTTTCCAGTGATGACCCATCAAATCTGATCAGTGATCAGGAACGCTTCTTTTGGATACATATCTGAGGAAGCGATCGGAAGTTGAAAATTTTTTTTTCACTCATCAATTTTTTTGGAACCCTCTGCAAAGTAGATTGGCAGTAACTGTTTAGAAATACTCACATGTTTTGTTGTTGTTTTTTTTCGAATTAGGTATAAGATATTTTGGAAGTATAGATATTTTAAAATACGGCTTTTTCAAAGGTCACGAGTCTCCCTTACGTGTTTTTTTTAAAAATTCCCCCCTTTTTTTACCGTGAGGTATTTTTTAATGATACTTCATAAGGAACATAAACTAATCCTAAGTAATCTCCTCGTTATAAAATCCAATGAAAATAATTATTTCCTCTGATCAAAACTTTCTGATCGTACTGTACACACAGTATTACGTACATATTACTGTATTAATCTCTCTTCCCCTGGCTCTTGTACTTACGAGTAATACGTCATTGTGTACAATGTATTTTCAACAGACGCGAAAACACTCGTTCAGTACACATCCTATTGTATGTGAAAAAAAAAGGTCAAGTTCGACGCTGTGACAATCCAATTCACTCACTATACATATCTCTCGACGACGTGAAGATCACTGAATAAATAATGATGTAATCGAACTTTCATAATCGATAATCGTTAAATGTGACATGTCACGTTTCCTCGCACACATCGTTCATGTTATTAAGACAAATATTTTACAACATTTTTAAAGTAAAAAAAATAAATACTCGAGTTAATACCTCTCCAAAACACACACAAATGGTGATTTAACTTTCAAAACGCCTCCATTATTATTATATGTATTAATAACGAACACGATCAACCGATGAAAAACAATTTTTAAACATAACTCGTACCGATAATACCTACATACTATATACTCATACACTCGAAGCGATTATCATTAATCGAATTATGTATTTTTGCAATACAGGAATCGGGCCAGCTGAGCACTTGCACGAGCATGGAATTCCTGTTTTGCGCGATTCGCCGGGAGTAGGTCAAAACCTGATGGATCATATCGCAGTCGGTAGTTTAGCGTTCCTAATCGATTACCCGATCAGTTTGGTGATCAGTCGAGTCGTCAATATACCGTCTGTTATGCGATACTCGCTGCTGGGCGAAGGTCCGATGACATCCAGCATAGGTTTAGAATCGGTCGCGTTCATCACCACTAAATACGGAAACGTAACAGACGACTGGCCCGATATCGAGTTCATGTTAACATCATCCAGTGCCAACTCAGACGGCGGTACAGCCGCTAAAAAAGCTCACGGATTACGAGACGAATTTTACGACGAGCTTTTCGGCGATATAAATAACAAAGACGTGTTCGGCGTTTACCCTATGATGCTACGTCCCAAAAGCAGAGGATACATTAAATTAAGAAGTAAAAATCCGATGCAGTATCCTCTCATGTACGCTAATTACTTATCGCATCCGGACGACGTTCGTGTTCTCAGGGAAGGTGTCAAAGCTTCTTTAGCCATCGGTGAAACCACTGCCATGAAGAGATTCGGGGCTCGTTTTCACTCCAGACCAGTCCCAGGATGTAAAAAATACACCGCTTTTACCGACGAGTACTGGGATTGTGTGGTACGTCAATACACGATGACCATTTACCATATGTCTGGTACTGCGAAAATGGGTCCTTCCTTCGATCCCATGGCTGTGGTCGATCCTTACTTGAGAGTATACGGGATACAAGGGTTACGAGTCATCGATGCTTCCATAATGCCCCAAATTACCAGCGGTAATATCAACGCTCCTGTGATCATGATCGCCGAAAAAGGCGCAGATATGATTAAGGATTATTGGAATGAAATCAAAGTACCTGGCAGAGTGAGAAAAAAACGAAATCTGAATCGTAGCTAACGTTTAGTAGAGTAATCTCGAGTGCATTTATTCCTATAGAAATTATTTATTTGTCAGATGTGCGAGTAACAGTAAACTGTGATGATTCGTGAATTACGATCCATCTTGAAAATTTTATTCCTCGAGCTATGAGGAAAAATTATGAGAAAATACCGGATTCAGGTAGTAGTCTCTTTTTCCAAAATTGTTTCTACTGAAAGAAGATCATTTTTAGTAGATGAGATTTTAGCTGAAATGTCAACATTGCTTTATAATTTGTCAAAAATCAATGTGATACTTTTTTTTTTAACGAGTTCGTCGATTTTCTTTTTTAAGGTCTGAAATATCAAAATTAATTTTTCTCGAATGCAGTTCTGCAGCACTCCTTTTTAATTATAATTTTTGTATTGATTGTTCCAAAATACGAGCAGTAGTAAGTACTGTGAACTCATAAAATGCTGCGCCTTTGTAAAATACTCGTACCTACCATTTCTTTGTATTATACTTACCATTATTTTAAGATGAAAAGAGAAGATGAAAAACCATTGTAAATATCGCCATATTGACTTTGCTCAAAAAAAAAAATCAAAAACTGCCTTAATTTTAAGTAAAAAGGAATTTTCAGGTAAAATAGGTGAAATGGTTCTAAAATTGGGTAACTACGATGGGTTGATGTGAGGTATCTTACCACCTACACTTTCTTTTCCCTTATACCCCCAAAAAATTCAGAAACATATTTTTCCCCTCTAAATGGTGACATTTTTTGTTCATCAATCATTGATTCTTTTCCCTAACAATAATGGTCTTTTTTTAACTGCATTTTTTCCCACTGGAAAGGGCACATTTTGTTCAACAATGCACTAAAAATTATTAATACGAGGGGCGATCAAAAAGTTCCCGGCCGACGTCCCGTACGGGCGAACGGAAGCACGTAACGGGCTGAAATTTCTACCACACGTGAATTCAACCTTTACGAAGGCGTGGTAAAAATTTCAGCTCGATCCGCCGAGCGGGGCGTTTTTCACGCGCGTTTTCCTACGACAACTTTTTTTTACCCGTTCCGTTTTTGTTTTTACCAAATTCGTCACTCGGAACAAAAAGGATCGTTGCAGGTGAACGGTTTGACTTGGAGGGTTGAAATTTTTATGGTGGGGATGTACAACGGTACGCTACTACTCCAGCAAGTTTCAGTTCCATATGACCCGCGGTTCCAGCGTCACGCGTGTTTTAGTGGACGTGAAAAAAAATGACAACGCGCCTTGCCATACATCATTTGTTGTCCAGTCTTACCTTAATAAAAAAAAAAAATCATCGCAATTCCACATGCACCGTACTCCTCAGACTGTAGCCCATGTGATTTCTTCCTATTTCCGCGCTTGAAACGCCATCTAAAGGGAAAAAGGTACGACACCGTCGATCACATTGGTCGGAGAGTCGAAAAAGGAGCTGGCAGTGCATCAAAACAGACAAGTTGGCCACCAATGGCTCAAACGCTGGAGACGCTGCGTGAATGAGGGGGTTATTATTTTGAAGGGGATCATTAGAGCTACACGTACGTGTGTTTATTTTTAAAAATGAATGATTTTTCGATTTTTAATGATTTTTTTAATAAAACGGAACGGGTAAAAAAAAGTTGTCGTAGGAAAACGCGCGTGAAAAACGCCCCGCTCGGCGGATCGAGCTGAAATTTTTACCACGCCTTCGTAAAGGTTGAATTCACGTGTGGTAGAAATTTCAGCCCGTTACGTGCTTCCGTTCGCCCGTACGGGACGTCGGCCGGGAACTTTTTGATCACCCCTCGTAGGTATTTTTTAACGCAAAAATTTGTAGGTAATTTTTTTCTAAAAATGAGTTCATTTAGGTGCTTTTAGTTTTTAGCAAAACTGAAAATTTCGTTGAAAAGTAAAGGTGCCTGCACACATGCTGTGCATTGAAATCATTTTGTAATGGTTATTGATTGATCAATTTATAAACAAAAACTTCATGCAGTCATGCACAAATATTTTCAAAAAAAAAAAATCAAAACTTTACCAAATTGGTCTAATAGGTCAAGATTTTCAATTTTCAACCTCTCCAAGTACATATAATAGAAACAGTCCCATACCGTTTTGAGCAGTTCTGAAGCCTCCGACTAACTCTTCAATGTTGAAAATTCCCCAAAATTTTATCTAAAGAAGTTGCAAAGCATTTATGTAGTACTTATGCTCTAATTTCAACATGTCGAGTTACCTTTCTTAGTTTTCTATGAAAAATTCCTTCAAATTTGTTCACCTAAAATTGTCCCTTTTTAACTAAAAAATTATGGTATTTTTGTTTGCCAAAAAATGTCATTCTTATTTTGAAATTTCCTTTGTTTTCTATTAAGAATTAAATCATAGATTATTATTATCATGTTTTTCGAAAAGAAAAAAATTTTGTTTTTGCGAAGGAGGGGGGAAAGGAGTCGAATATATATTATCTCAGTGTTTTGTTAGGACAAAAGCTCAATGCAAATTCATGCATTTGGGCTTTGTGATTTTTTTTTGGTTTGTTTTTTGATGAGCAGGTACATACCTACTTCATTTAAATAAACAAATTGAATAAAAAAATTGTCTACGTATGTAGTATGTACTTTTTTTCAAAAAGTCGCCAAAATATCTGTTCTTTGGCGAAATATGTACGTTTTAAAAAAATGTATAAAGCGAAAAGTGTTCAGCACAAAATTTTACTTACTCCATAACCAAATTTCAATTTTTTTGAAAATTTTGTATCTTTCAAAATACTTGAGTAGAGACACTTACGTTTCATGTTGATGCCTCTTCGGCCCGGATGGGCATATACAATTTGGGCACATTCTCACTCCTGGCATACAAACTGGGCACACTGCTAGAAATCGCCCTCTAATGACACATACAAATTGGGCACATACAAACTGGGCACACTAGAAAAAAAAGAACGAAAAGAGCACATACAAACTGGGCACACAGGAAAGAATGAACCTCGCATTTAAAACTTTTATTTAAAAACTTGAATGTAAAAAATTTGTCACACCTAACCTGCGCATAAATACGCAAGTAGGTACCTAGTTTAGGTACAGTACTCTAATACGGATAATAGGGATGGATGTAAGTTTAATTTTATGTACCTATTACCTAACAAGGGAGGTGCCCCAGGTGACATTCACCGATTTCAAAGATTCTTGCACCATTAGATAGAGGACATCAAATTTAGCCTAACCACAATTAATTTTCAGGTGCTGAAGTTGATATTACGATTTTTGAGAACGACTTTTCGATTTTTCACATCTCGTAAGTATAAATCCGAGTAGCAATTTTGAAAAATTGATCAAAAATAGCCGGCGCAGGTCGCATATCGAAAACTTCCATATTATTTGGGAATTTTAATACATATGATGACACTAACCCACAGTGAAATTTGTTGCTGCTGAAGTTGATATTTTGGCCGTGCAGGGCGATTTTTCGATTTTCACATTGCATACCTATTTTGAAATAAAAATTGGTCAAAAAATATCAACTTCAGCAGCTGAAAATTTCACCACGGGCTAGTCTCATGATATGTATTAAAATGCCCAAATAATACGAGAGGATTTGGTATGCGACCAGGGCCAACGATTTCTGGGCAATTTTTCAAAATTGCCATGTGAAAATCGAAAAATCCCCTGGGATTACTGAAATATCTACTTCAGAAGCTGAAAATTTGGGGTTAGACTATGTCCGATGTCCTCTATTCAATGGTGCAAAAATCGTTGAAATCGGTGAATGTCACCAGGGGCACCTTCCTTGTAAGTATTGTAAGTACATGAATTAGGAGAGTAGGTACTAGGTACCTACTTTGTTGATGAGTACCTACATATGTACAATTGTACATCTTGGATGAAATCTATTGAGAACATAATTATGTGTGGATACATGTCCTATCTATTTTACCTATTTGATTATTTTCTAGTGTGTTGAAATAGTATGGCTTCTTTTCGATTTCGTTCATTTTTTCTAATGTGCCCAATTTGTATGTGTTCCTTTCGATTTCGTTCGCTCATTCTAATGTGCCCAATTTGTATGTGTTCCTTTCGTTCTTTTTTTCTTATGTGCCCAGTTTGTATGTGTCATTACTGACCCCCTGGTGTGCTTGCTTATCTTGTGCCCAAATTGTATATGCCCCTTAGATCATACCATAAAATGCAATGGAGCATTGTGGATTTAGTATTTTATCCTCAACAACTTCGCTCTCTTTGCTAGAAATTTTTTTCAATACATCCATAGTTTCTCAAATTTGAGAATAGAGGCATTTCACTCATTTTACCTGTGAATACCTTCATCAAAAGTAATTTTTTTTAGTTATAATATTGTTGAATTATTCGTATAATGATTTAAGACTGTCACACGATGAGAAAAATATGCGAGCATTATTCGTTCAAACCAGCTCTATTGTGTGAATACCAGTAACACATTCTTATGCTATGCATATCTGTACTAGATGTGTGTATTATGCACTCTCAGTTTTTATGTCGTAACCGCTCACAGGTTAAATATCACGTGGTAAAGTAAAAATGAGTTGAAATATTTTGCAATTTTACATAAAAGAATCGCTGCTACTTGAACGTACATATAACTAAGTATCTAACATGGAAACGATTAATTGTAGCTGTTTTTCTCATTGTTTTTAATGTAGGTATTATGTATTTTAATAAAAGTACAAAAATCAGAGACAACCACCAAGGTTCCTTTACGATCACGTTTTTGACGATATTAATATTAGAGATGTATTTATTTTTTATCGTTATTTCTAGTCGTATACTTATTAAAAAATTGAGGTTTTAGTTATCTTCCTTAATTATTACGAGTAAATGTTTGTAAAAAATTGATCACTATCTAAAATAGTGTCGGATTTATTTCATTTGCATAATGCATTCCATTCCGATGAAGCTCCCACGAAAATTACCCTACGATAATATGGAGTGTGGAGATAAGTCTAAATTCATTAGCTAAGGATTTTATTTTTGAGTAACTCATGTCGATTTTGATGAATAATGATGATATGAAAGTTTTGTCGTGTCGTCAACAATGCTGTGTGTACAAATATTTTTTTATACTTACTTTTGTTTTTAAAAAAATAGGTACAAAACAGCTGTTTTCCATTTATATAAATTAAAAACAGATTTTCATGTTTGTTGAAAATTGAACGTTTGAAATGTACTGTACATATTTGTTGGGGGGGAATCCAACTTAGCCCTCTCAGTGCGCCACTCCCTGCGCTATCCACTCCGGGGGCGCCCCTAGTTCGGCTATACTACGTCAGGCCCAACAAGTAATTAGGGACCCCAGTACCTAATAATCAATAACGAGGCATAGCACTGGTTATTATACGTTTATTAGACAAAGAGGTAACTTGGTCATACGTGCATACGTATGACACCATACAATAGGTTACTATTCTTCTGCTGAGCGTTGTACTTACGACGGTAAGAGGCCAGCGTTAAAGCCTTGCTACGTCAATGAGATAAATACAACTGCACAGAGGCAGGAGCTTTCGGCAGGGTCTACCTCTGGATGGAACTAATCCACCAGAGGGCGCTAAACCAGTTAGCTTACCCCCAGCCTGGGCATAATTACCCCACTAGGTAGGTAACTAGGAGTCCCTAGTCCCCACTACATATTTCATGTTGGAGAACGCTGTTTTTTTTTTTTTTTTGAAAACTCAATTTTTTTCCATCAGGTGCACCTACCTACCTACCTACCTACCTACCTACTTGCCTACCTAGAATGGTGAAAAAATAAAATGAAGTTGCAACGGATGCCTCATCATCCTAATTGTGAAACATTTTTCAAACAATTTCACCAAAATCAAAAAAAAAAATCAAGTGAAAGGTTCTCAAAAACATTAAAAAAACGAGACAAAACTCGGAAAAAGCCCCCGAAAAAAAGCGTCGAAAAAAGCAGTTTTTGACCTGAAAAACTGAGGAATCAGAAGAAAACACGGTTGAAACAAAAAAAAGCATTTCTGATGAGTTTGCTCTATTTTTGACATCACTTTGTGAAGTTTCCGTCATTTTTTGCACATGGGATTTTTTGTATTAAATTGCACAATTATGATGATATAGAGTGATTACGAAAAATAAATGTCAACGGATTTTGACTGAATTCAGGGGAGTTCTTCATTTTGAGTTGGAACCCACTCAATGAAAATTTAAGTTCGGGAAGTGCCCCTGAAGGGGAAATATAGGTCTACATTGAAGAAAAAGTTGTTTTTTGTTCTACTTAGTTCCTACCCAACCTATTTTGGGAAAAATGGCCCAATCCCAAAAGCTATTATCTGAGATTCTACGTTGACCTATGCGCGAATTGCTAATTTTTGCGAAGGTATATTTGTGTTTTGAAAACATTTTCTGAAATATTGTGCCTAAAATAGGCTACAAAATCGAAAGATATCATTCCTAATACTGAAGGAATAATGAGAAATTATTGCCAATTTTAAATAATTCACCAAAATTGATAGTCAAGTTTTTGCCAATTTTTTTTAATTTCTTGAAATTTGCAGTAATGACTAAACAATTGGCACAATTGCATTCCAAAATATTCCCCCAGTTTTAAGAATTGATATTTTTTTGATATTTTGGCATAATTTTATTGATGCGCTGGGCCGAAATTGCTCTACGAATTTCCTCAGCACCAACATCAGCAGAAACCATGCTATTTTTGGGGTGAATACCACCATTATTTGCTGAGGACTGTCTAGTGTCTATTGACTTCTCTACTACTGTTCGATGAGGACTGAATTAGCGACCTCTGTGACTCGAGATTTTGTTGCATTAGTTGATAGAGGTCGTCTCAATATGAAAGCCTCATTACCAGAGACGAATGAGAAAAATTTTCTGAAAAGGACAAAGTATTGTACCTACATATTTGTTCTAACCTCTGATCGTACTTTTCGCTCGTATACGAAAAAACACAGATACACGCAGAATTTTCTTTGAAACACTTCAATTTAATTTGGGAACTTCAACAAAACTTTCATCTGGAAGTTCTTCACAAATTTAACAAAAATCACTCACAAAATTTAGATTTATTACGTACTGTATACGTTCATTTTTCTTTTTCTGAAATAATATAAAATATCGTAGCGAAGATCAGAGATTTTATTCTATCTCTGAGTAAGTTTTTTACTTTTATTTTTCAACTAAAGAATGAATTTTGTAAAATCGAAATCTACTTACTTCAAATTATATTTAAAGTATCAATATTATGATAGTTCTAACTTCTACAATTTCAAATATCAAAGAATTCGCGTTGAAATGTAGGTATTAAGAATCCAAACAGAGAAGACAAAGTTATTTAGGACCAAATCGAAAAATAAAGGATGCTGAAATGGAAAGAGTTTTCAAAATTTTACGTTTGAGATTTAGAATAAACTTACAGATGAAATATCATCTCGGAGGGAAAGTATCCACTTCCTGAAAAGATTTCGTCTCTGTCTTTGATAATTGACTCGGTCATATCATCAGATTCATCTCCGGAAGATGCACTCATCATTTTTTTATCGCTCAAAAACACAGAGAAAAATGTATTGCACTTTTTACTATAAATAATCAGGTTTAGGATGGACTCTGAAAATTTAACGATTTTTACTACAAATTTAACAATTCTTTCTATAGATTATAGCAATTTTTGCAATTTACTTTCAGAGAAAATTACTGCCTATTTATAGAAAAAATCAAAAATTACTACAATTTATTGTAAAAATCGTCAAATTATCAGAGCCCATCCAAAATCTCATGATAAGGTACAAATTCCAATAGAAATTTCTCTCAGTGAAGAAAACGTTGAACAGCAATTTTCTTCATTTTTACCATTAAAAATTCAAAGTTTTTTGCTGTTTGAGCCGGATCCGGCTCGTTTTAGGCATGCAAGTACATATGCATGAATGTTGGAACTTTGTCAATTTGTATGCCAAAAATCAGCCGGATCCGGCCCATACAACGCTCTACAGGGCAAAAAGAGTTGAATTTATCATTTAAAAAAAAACAAATTCAAAAAGTGGAAATTCATAAGATGTGTAAATGAAAAAAATTGCTGTTGAACGTGTTCTTTTTGACCGATTTTGCTGAAATTTTGTGTATGAATACAGTGTCTTTCCCCCTCAAATATACCCCCCCCCCCCCATCGGATCATTTCCCCCAAAAACAAATTGGGTAGGTACTCGTATTGTTGAAACGAAAAAACCAAGATTTTTTCAAAAATCTACTCCTTTTGAGAACTCATTTCGACATTTTTTGCTTCTCGATCATCCGCTCACAATAAAGGAACGAAGAATCAAAAACCTATTTCTCATTTCTTTGAATTGGGCTCGTTTAAGTAGTTGAAAATCATCTTCCAATCTAATGGTAGAAAAAATAGTACCGAATTAGGTACTTTCTTCTGTATTTGTCAGATGTCATTCTATTCGTCAGCGAGTATTAACGTCATTATCATTGTATTGCGACTTATCATCATCATCAACGTCTGCTAGTACGTAGTCATCTTTACACGGTGACGATATTTGAGAACTAATAGACGTATATTTAATTTAACCCATATCCAAAGCTATCCGAGCAGGTAAATAATTGTGGCTCGTTACATGGGTTAAAGGTAGACGCGTATTTTTCCATAACTACAGTGACATGTTAATTACAACGAGCAAAGAATAAGCATTTCCAATTCGAAAATTGTACTTAAGCTCTTATTGTGTAGAGTGAAATCACTGTATGCTGACGCTGTATAAACGAAAACCTATTAATAACCTTCTTAATGACCGTACACGATATTTGATTTAGACTTTGCTTTTCTGCCCTTTGTTATAGTACGTTCACTGTTCATGTATGACTATGTAAGCAAAACCCATCACCATCAGCATCAGCCTTTTACTACTACACAGATTGTATTTGTAGTTGAGATAACCGTGTATCAACATCTCGTATGTATAAAAAATGGTATAGTATAGTACATGTAAACTTTGACGATGAACACCGAACACAGAGAAGGAATCCCGTCGTTCGGTCACCTTATCAATCAAACAGGTTGACAGTCGGACAATAGCGTTGGTAATGATAAAATCGAAAAGCCGTATCGGTAAAATTGCATTGTGATGCGCGACTAGTTCCGGATCCAGCTTCTCTAAACCGTATGCAAACCGTATCCGGTTTTTCGTCGATTAATCTTCTCATTTTCCGACAGTTTATCATTGATCGGTGTCTGAAACGCGGCGTTGTCGAGATGTAAGGGATCGTCGAAACTTCGTTTTCCGCTCAATCTTGGGAGAAAATTGATTTTCACGAGGGGTTTTTCGCTCCGCAGTTAATGATTTCGTGTCCGTTTTGTCTGGGCTAAACCGAAGTACAGGAGTGTCGGTGTTTGGGGAGTGGTTCGTTTGTGTTTATTTAAAGATAGACGAGACGGTAGGTCAGTGTGAGTGAAATGAGAGATGAATTTATATATTTGAATTGAGGGAATTCCAGTAGGTACAATGTATATGTAGGAATGAAAAAAAAAACAATGTCATTTTTCATTTAATTCTGAAATTAATAATTCAGTAATAGGAGAAAGTGCAGAGTATGTCAGACAAAAGCTAAAATTAAGTTTGAAAAAGGTTGAAACCGTCTTGCAATCAAAGTTGAAAGAGTTCTGAAATTCTATTCCTGAAGAAAATATTCATTGTTCACTATGCAGAGCAGCTCCGCTTCTGATAGAAGATGCAACCCAGATGACATGGCGTGATTTTCGACCGTTTTCTCACAATCTTCGCGATTATTTTACATGTATAGAAATGGGGAAAATACGACTAAAAAGCAATTTGATCAGCACTTTTCAATTTTTTGGCGTTGCAGGTATTGCCTTTTCTTGAAAAAATTACCTGCAATGAATTGCCAATGGGTTGTGCATTTTCTTATTCACAAACTGAGGTTTCTTAACTGACGGTTAAATATTCGACCAAGTTGACGAAAAACTGTAGTAGTATCCGAAAGTACGTCATTAGGTCAAATTTCAAATTGTTGAAATTTATTTTTCAAATGTTGGCACATTTTTGAGAATTTATGTAGCTAAGTTTGTAAAAATTTAGGCAAATATGTAGCAGAAATTTGGTCTTATATGCCCTAGTTTTGATCTCGCGAATCGATTGGTGGTGTTTTTGACTGTTTTAGAATGTTCAGCAGATTTTAAGATTTTTCAGATTTGGAAAAAGTATTGAAAGAAAGGTCACAATGGAGTTAACCGTCTTTTTAACAATGTAAAATCCAAAAACCAAGCAGCTATCGATCTTAATTCTATCTTATGTATTCTCAGGAGGCGAAGGAGCAAATTTTTCTAATAATGTTGCAAAATTAAAATATGCAAAAAACTCGTACTATTTAGAAAAAAATTGAATAATTGAAAAAAAACTTTAGAATACCTGCTTAGCTTTTATAATCAAAAACAGCACCAAGAAATACGTAAATTATATACAAATGATAGTGCAATACGTTTGCAAAACATTTTCATGCAGAAAAGTTCACCAAAAAAAACTTACCGATTGAATTTCATGTAAAAAAAAAAATAATTACAAAAAGCTGTTCGATAAGTTTTTAGGGAAGAAAGCCATGTTTTTTGTTACTCTTTGCAAAACAAGCAAAATTTTCAGCAAATTTTTAGTAAAAAATTGAATTTTATAGCACTTTGGAAAATTGGCGAGGCTTTTTGCTGTTTCTGATTGAACTCCAGCTAGTGCGAGACAATGTTATCAATTATCAACAAAAAAGTGAGGCTTTGGTAATTCATTCACAAAAAATGAATTTTTTACAACTTTAGGTATAGAAGGAAGACTTTTCAGCAATTCTGGTAAAAAATGTTTCCAGTTTTTGGCAAAAAATTCTGTTTTTTTGGCAATTGTCGACGAGAAAGTGACAATTTTTGTCAGGAAAGTGCGACTTGTGAAAAAACGAGATTTTTAGCAATTTTTGGTTAGAAATCGAGCCATTGAAGGTTTCAGAATGATCCAAAACCATCTCCAATCATCTCAAGTGGCGAGAGGGAAAGTCAGAAATAGGCCATTGTATCACGTTTCAACCTTTCGCCTGTGTTTTGGATCATTCTGAAGCCTTCAATGGCTCGATTTCGTGTCAAAAATTGCTTACAAAATCTCGTTTTTTACAAGTCGCACTTTCCTGGCCAAAATAGCGAAAATTGTCACTTTTTTGTCAACAATGCCAGAAAACCCAGCTTTCTGACAAAAATTGGAAAAATTTTCACCTGAATTACTGAAAAGTCTCTCTTTCATACTCAAAGTTGTGAAAAATTTCTTTTTTTCTTTCATGAATTATATTTTCAAAATTCGCCAAAATCAAAAATGATTTCAAGTAAAAACCTGCAATTTTTGCTGGTGACATTTTGTGATGTCCTCTTTTAATTTCTCTTTGTCTGGCCTCGCTTGTGAGAAATTTTAATCAAATAATTGCTTGAAAATACAGATACGCAAAAATCCAAATTGATTTTGTTTAGATTATTTCATATTCAAAATATCCTATTGTATGTATGCGCGCGAGTATTTGGTTTATTTTGTATGAGAAATGTTTTAGTTTTCCGAATTTCTTTCAATTCAAAAATGATATGAGCAATCTTGAAGTTCAGAGAAAGACTAAGGGGGAAATTCTCCTCTTCTCGTATGGGTTATATGTGACTCAAAAAAAGCATGTAGAGAAATGAGCATGCTTTTAATAGAAAATAAAACTTTCACTTTTGTAGAGGGGGGGGGGAATAAGAGATGATTTTAATGCAAAATAAGAAAAAAAGACATTTGAAATTTTTCATATCGGCGAAGAAAAGTCTTCAGATCAGCCTATCTTTAGGGAAGATTTTTAGAAGTCCTTTGAAAAGTTGAAAGACGTCCTCCTTAATTGTCCTGTTGAAGTTATTATGTTCATGTGGATGAAAAAAAAATTTACCTGTTCGAAAAAATTTTTTGTGTGGGTAACTTTGGAAATAATTTAATATCGACATCATTGCACTTCTTTATCTACTCGTCGAGCGAGTATATTGTGAAAATAATGACGTCGACGTGCTCCTTTTTGTTAAAAGATGTTAAAAATTAATCGCTGTGAAAGTCTTTTCGTACTTCACCTTTGTAAAATCTTCCATAAGGATTTACAATGCACTTTAGTATATACTGGTATGAGCTCGGTTATCACCGAAGCCAAACCCATACCGGCTGGAAAATCTGTTATCTGAGAGAACACAGTTGGCAAATCCTTGGCGCCTGTGCTGCTTACTACACATACGTAATATTACGGTACACATACTCGTATTATACGATGTATAAAGCTTTTTGCTTTTGCTCGAATACGTACATAGTAGTGAGGGTGGAAGCTCGTTTAATTTGATACCGATGTCTTTCAAATTGTTATTAAACCGTTTGCCATTCTTTTCTCGGTTACCTTTCACTTTACCCTTTTTGAAATATTGATCGCTTGTCAAGATATGTCACAATTCTTTGCATACATTTGTAAGTTACCATTTTTTTTTTTACTATGTTGCTGAAAATTGAATTTTTTTTTTTTTGAAATACGCGTTCTCCTTTCCTCTTTCTCATGTACCTACACACATTTCTGATTTGTAAGCTTTCAAAATATACTACGAGTATATTGCAGTTGTCAATCATATTTTTAAATATTGTCGCGTTTTAAAGGTTGCGACATCTTTGACTGTTGAAGGTGGATTGACTTTTCAACTGCATGTATCGTGAAATTGCTCCTTTTTTTTGGTGTCTTTGCCAGTGTAAGTTACTCGTTGTGAGAAAGGCGTGTCGGTTGAAGCGATTCGAAATCCTTTGAAAGTGAGTAGATGCTGAGATGAAAAGATGCCGATGATTGAATTTTCAGTGAAAGAAGTGTATGTCCCATGTACTGTGCTACTATAAATCAGATTTTTCTATCAGTCGTACTTGTTGATGTGAGAAGTAGAATAATACTTACTCGTCGCTCAGCTAATACTTAAAATCTACGAACGTCCTAACTTTTTGAATCGGATTCGCTAATTTTAAATTAGAATGCGAAAAAACTCAATTTACCTCGCGTTTGAACTCCGGTTTATATTCCATCCCGGGGAAAAAAGTTCAAACTTGGCCATACATGATCATGTATGACGATTTCATACATGATCATACTAAAAAATTGTCCCCCACATGCTCATGTATGGATCATTTGTATGAAATTGCATGTTTTATATCATACATTTTATTCTATAATCTAGAAAAGTGTCTATAATCTGGAAAAATGTCTGAAATTCATTTATCCACATTTGTCTTGCATTCTTAGCACATCTTATGTACTTATACCATTCAGCAAATCATCCCATATATTTTATACTGACAATATTTTTATTATAAAAATTCATACATTCTCGAATTTTAAGTATGATCATACATGTTCATGTTTAAAAAAATTGCATTTACACATGATCATGGTTACACTAAATCATACTTGATCATACATGATCATATATGACATGTATGATCATGTGGGGGACAATTTTGTAACATGAGCATGTATGGAAACTTCGGTTTATGTATGATCATGTATGCTCGAGTTCATCCACCATACATGATCATGTATGGCCAAGTTTGAACTTTTTTCCCCGGGATCTTTCGAAAATCTTTCGCGTCTGTACTTCCAATTCTTCCGAACCGTGTCCGATCGTCCGACTTGTCTTGCACCGAAAAACACTGTTAGCTTTATGCCAGAGCAATTTAATCTGCATCGTGTAAATATTTCTTACCCCGTTTACCAAAAAAAAAACATTTCAAAATTTACTATTTTGAGCTTTCACCAGTTTGACAGAGATGCACAGACCATTTTAGAGGGGACCTCGAATAAGAAAATACCGCTAATCCGGATCACATTCACAGGAGTGGTACTTTTTGAGTCAGAAACCCCACAGAAAAAATTTGAGCTCCTAATACCAAAGGAGGGCAGGGTTATTTATTGGGTCTCGAATTTGGATCATTTTAGAAAAAAAGTTCTGATTTTTAACATCTGCCTTAAGATATACCTCCTTTGACTGTTTTTCGGAAAACTCGAGGGGGACTAGATAAAAAGTAGAACGGTGGACCTCAAAAGACTGCAGGAAAAATTTTAGATCGCTGGCTTGAACCATCACTTTTTTACCAAGGTTTCAAATTTTTAAATTTACATTTAAAAAAATAGAATATCAACTGTGATGGTCAAGTCAGGAATTCAGAAGTTTTCTTGCAGTTTTTCAAGTTTTTCCTGTAACTTTTATCAAACTCCCTCTATAATTTTCTAAAAAAAAAAATCAAAAACAACCCACCATGCATCTTTTCAGATGGGATTAAATTTCTGATAAAACAAATATTACGATTCTAGTTTTTACATCGCTTTTGAATCATTGCCGGCTCAATTCAAGACTATTTTTGAATCCGAACAAGGTGCTCAAAAGTTGGGAAGTAGCGAAGTTTGATATTTCTCATTTTTTAATAGCACAAAGTGGCTCGCGCTATCAGAAATTTCGGTAAATTCTGAAACAAATTTTGAAAAATTTTATATCGTTGTGTTGCCAACATTTTGAAAATGTTTATTAAAAGTTGGTTTATCAATTCTGAAATGAAATTGCAAGAACAGGTACTTTCAATTTTTACTAGCCAATAGGTGATTTTATAAATTAATTTTAAGGAAAATTTATCTTCATCATGGTTCTGCTCATTAGTGTTGCCAACCTTACAAGACTTGATATTAGCGATGAACATTTCAACGAAATCGCAATTTTATTTCAATGAGTTGGGTAAATTTTACGACTTTTTCGAATATTGCAAGTAGGTAAGGTTAAAAATGAAATTGTAATAAAATTACAACTTTTTATAACCGGATTATACTTCTACAATTGTTTATTATATTTTTGATAATCCGTTCTAAAAATGACTGGTGTCGATGAGGTTTAAACTTTTTTTCGATATTGTTTCTATTACAAAAAATACAAAAATTTGAGTTTCAAAAATTGTCTCTAACCTTCAAAACGGCGTGAAAGTAAATGTAGCCGATTTGAAATCATTATAGGTAGTCTTATTCAACAAAATAACTAATTTAAAATGTAATATTTTTACTGATTCTTAAATTAATCACCCATTCTCATTTCGAATAATCCTCGTTTAATTTTGTTTTTCAACTTAGGCTCGTCGATGTTGTTATATACTTTCTCAAATAGTTGTAAAAACAAAAACAAATTTGTAGATAATTAAATTCCTCGGGATTTGCTGCTCTCTGAAGTTCATGTGTCTGGTGATATTCTCTGGAACTGGAGGTTGCCGAACGATTTTAATAAAACTCATTTTGCAACTTGAAAATGAAATTTTGAAAAATTTGTAAACAATTTTCATAAAAATCAATCTGGAGGTGAAACGAAGCGTCTACGAAAAAATTACATCGAAAAAAATTGTGGAGAGTTAAATTTCCAATCGATATAAAGTTTTCATACACGGAAAAAAAAATTATGGATAATTTTTACTATTTCATACAGTAACCGGATCCCATTCAAAAATATTGCGATTTTTACTATGAGATTAGTAAATTTTACTATGAGATTTAGTAAATTTTACTATGAGAGTAATAAATTTTACCTAATTCTATAGTAAAATGTATTTTTTGTCTGAGTAAAAATCACTATTATTTTTGGATTGGATCCGGTTACTATACTGAAACAGTAATTTTTATTGTTTTTTTTTTTCAGTGTATCAATATTATCAACAATAAAAATTTGAATTGAATTCGGAATTCAGAAACAAATATAAACGTAGCCAATTATTGTTGCATATTGCTTTTATTTTCCCAACTTTTGAATCCCCCTATTGAAGAGTACACGTAGACGGGAGTGGAGCCTAAATGAAATTGAGAATAATACAGGGTGTCCGGTGAAAGGTCAGCGAAACTTTAAATTAGGATACAACCGGTTGCCACTAAAAAAATTGTTTGATGAAGGTGTTGCCTACCTTCAAATTTCAAGGGACAGATTGTACTCTTCAAAACCAACAGTTGAAATTGAATTTTCACCTTGGGAGTGGGTAGAACATCGAAAACTAAACAAAATCACGTAAGTATTATCACTTTTTTTGCCCAAGTTGCGAATTTGAGGGGCTATGAATGAATTTCAATTTTTTTAAATGGCAATGAAAAATGATCACGAAAGTGAATAGCACCGTCTATAGGTAAAAATGAACAAATTTTGTTATGATCAATTTTTTTCCAACTCTAAAATAATTTTTGAAGTACATTTTGGAAACTCAAAATCGACAGTTTTTGTGAAAATGATTGTAAATGTTCGAAATTTCAAACTCTCAAATCATTTTGAATTTGAGAGTATGAATAAAATTGATCATAACAAAATTTATTCGTTTTTAGACGTATGTACTTAATTTACTAAATTATTTTTTTCATTGCTATTTTTTGAAATTTAAATTTTATTCGTAACCCCTTCAATTTGCAAGTTGAGTAAGACTCATAATATGCGATTTTTTTTATTTTTCGATGTTCTAACCACTTCCAAGGTCAGAAAGGAATTTTAATCGTTGATTTCACAGAACGCAATTTGCCCCTTCAAGTTTAAAAAGGACAATACTTTCCCAAAGCATTTTTTTTTTAGTGGTGCATACTCGGTTGTATCCCCAAATCTTAAGTTTCGCTGACCAATCCCTGGACACCCTGTATTTTATAAATATGATTACCTTACTTACTTTTTAATGAATTTAATTATTTCTTTTCATATCAATTATTGTTTTTCAAGTCTTCTTTATCAATTAAGAGTGGTGTCAAGGCGTTTTGATCAGTTTTATTTCGGAAAATTTTTGGAAATCGCGATCGCGTATTTACAAAATTCAGCTCGACCAAAGTTGAAAATTGGCGTGCATTGCCCTCGAAATTTCTCAGATAGATTAGAAGCAGAGCACTAACCTCATTCCGGAGCATTATAGCTCAATTTGAGGAATTCCAGTTTGTCAAAAAACATTTCAAAATCTGTCCAAATAAGCTCTAGCTGGTTTGACAGACCTGGACAGAATATATTTGGCACCTTCTGGTGGCTCAGCGCTGCCCTTGCCAACCATGCCCAATATTATTGGGGACCATGTACAATTGTACACACATACGTAGGTACTCGTATTACCGATTCAAAGCTGGACTAATTTGTATGTTCACTGTCCAGTGTATAAGATGGACGGTTTATTTAGAGATCTAATCTAAAGACACTCACCCCTTGACCAAATGATAAATCGAATAGCCCGGAAAAACGAATAATATTAAGAAAATTTCCAGAGTTGGAAAAAAAATGCAAACAGACGAAGACGAGTATATAAAAAAGCTCGTTTATAATTCGGCGAGAAAAAAGAGGTTTCCATTTCATCTCGCCTCACGGGACATCATTTATAAAAAAGAAAAAGGTCCATTGATACGTGTGTACGAATAGTAAAAGAAAAAAAAAGACGAGACGATACCCTTGTACGGCTTTATATATATTTTTTTTACATAGCTCGGCATACATACCGTAGCCCTCTTATTCTTATTCTTTTAAATGGCCTGCCCTTTACCGTATTACGCGATGTGTTTTTTTTCCTTTTTTAAAATTCTTTAACATTCTAAACCCTTGCATAGCGCGGGTATATTCTTCGATTAATAGAGAACTTCTTTCTGACCATTGGCCCATCATTTGTCTTCCTATAAGCAATATATCCTTATCTAAACGTATAATATTTTTTCTTTGAATTCCTTCGAGAATCACAACTCGTAGAGGCGAGTTCGCATTTCGACATATTTTGGACGTCATCTGCAAATATACCATACCATGTACGAGCGTATTCCCTCTGGTTATTTAATATTTGCTAAGTTCTTTATCTTTTGACGTAATCGCGTGTACGATGCGTGCCAGGCAAATTGCTATTTTTGCTCGTTATATGATTGATCGGTTTCGAGGAAAGATGCATGTAGTACATCGGTTCCGAGCGAACTGAGCTGAGACGGGCCGAGCACGTGGTGTAGATAGAAGGGTGTAATTATTGAGGAAATAAGATCCAGATTTTGTGAAGAATTCTTTTCTATGAGCGACGAATATAATTCTGATTGTTCCTCTAAATTGAGAATGCAAGAGTGAAAGCGACGAATTGGAAAGTAAACTAGTGGAAAAAAACACCCGGAGAAGGAATATTTGCAAACAAATCAAGTAACTAAAATATATCCACGAACAATTGTAGGAAAATAAAAAAAAGATCCCTTACTCTACAATTCATAAAAAAATAATAAGTATCCAAAAGGTCTAAAATGTTGTGTCGATACGTAAAGGGATCTTCTATGAAAAAAGTTGCAATTTCTCTTCACCATTCTTCCTCTCTCTTTCAATGTTTGACTTTAGTTTATGCATCTTCTTCACGTTGTAAACCCAACTTGGCACAATGTTTTAATTCATGTTGCCTTATTGGCCTTAGAACAACATGTAATTTTTTAAAGATTTTATCTTTTTGGGCCATGGTCGAAAATGAGGAAAAAACTAGCCATATTGAGTAAAAAAAGAAGGTGATATTGAAAAAAACTGATGAAACTGATTAACTGAATTATTTAACAAATGTTTACTATACTTGCTCTTTATGCAAGAAAATCGCCGAAATTCCGAACACTGATATAATTTTCTGCTGGAATTTGAGATGTTTATTCTTTGGAATATTGGGAAAACGTCCAGAAGTTCACTCTTCTGGAAAAGTGATGAGAAAATCTGAGAAATGTGAAATTTTTACTTCTAAATCTGATATTTTTATTAGAGTAACAAGGTATATACATTTGAGCAATAATTCTGTAAAACTTCTAATTTGCTTCATTTTTTCTGAAAAAATCATTTTCTTCGTTCGAAAGTTTTGTCTAATGTTGTGTCAAGATTGCTAAAAACATTCAGTTTTTACTTCAAAATTGCAGAAAAGTCTCAGGTTTTTGTCATGGTTTCTGGGTTAATTGCTTCCCTTTCAACGCCAGCTACCAAAAAAGATAAGAAAAACATATCAAAACCAATGCAATTCAACTGCTAGATAATAGCACTTCCTTGAGAAGATTCAAACGAAAACACTTTCTAGATTTAAATAATTAATATTTCGTACTTCTGCTATTTTTGACAGTTGCACCCAATGGAGGGTGTAGCTGTAATACAATTTTTTTTTTCATTACTTTATACCCTAATTTAATAGCAGCTAAATAGCCGTTGCAGTTTTCAAGTTACTTGATAGAAAAAATAAAAAATTGCTTCCTTACCCGAATACGATCCTGGAGTCCAGTAGGTTTTGGGCTGCAGGGAGTTGTCCAGGGTTGGTCCACAAAGTAAGAATATTTTCTCTAATATCCCCTCGGCGACGAATTGTGAGTTAGTCTCATTTTTTAAATCTTAATTGTCAAAATGTCCTAATTGGTGAGTGTTTTTTGGTAAAATTTCCAAGAAAGTCTCTTTTTTTTTGCCAAAATTCCTGATTCGTTGCTAAAATTTCCGGGAATGACCCTATTTTTTATCCGAATTGTCACAAAAGCTGAATTAACGAAATACTCAAAATTCCCGAAACTGCAAATACGAGGAGGACATGAACAGAACAGAAATATAATAACGAATGAGCCAAATCTAAAGTAGGACAAAAAGGCTGGATATTTTCTCAGTTTTCAGAAAAAGAAAAACTTGGATGCAACATTGACAGGAAATTTGCTTTTTTTTTGCTGTTCATGCAAAAAAAAACAATAGGTACTTCTTTTCTCAACTTTGGGGAAAAATACCTTCTTGACCACTTCGACAAAAAAGGGCATTTTTACAATTTTGGCAAAAAAGCAGAACTCCTTTTGCAAGTTTGAAAGCAAGGGAATTGTTGACAAACTTTTTCAAACAAACGTAACTTTTTTGTAATGTTGAAAAGTAGAGCTTCTTTGGAAACTTTGAAAAAAGGAACTGTCTTACAATTTCAGCAACAAGAAGGACTTCTTTGACAATTTCACAAAAAATCCTCCTTATACAATTATAATATGAGAACATATTTTCGGAAATTTTGACAAAAATCAGGATTTGTTTTGACAATCTTAATTGTCCTGATAAAAGTACTGTTTTTAGTTTTGACAATTTTTGGAAAATCAACAAGACTATGTAGAAATTTTGAGGTGAATTTAATTTTTTCAGTTTCTTCATTTTTTGTCATCATTTTTGCTTTTTTTAATTTCTTCAGACAACGTTTGAAATTCTTCTGGCTTGAATAAAAAATCAAAGCTGTCTCTGCGCCAAATTTAACCTGTTGATGGTTCATATTTAAAGAGCATGTGAAATTAGACAAATTGAACTTAAAACCGAAAAAAGTCGAGAAAAATGATTTTGGGATTTCCCAAGGTCCTTGGGTTCTCTTATTGTCTATGGTACCCTGTCTTTAATATTTTTTGGATCGGAACATTCTAAATTACGGGGTGTCTGGTAAGTGGATGTCAAAACTTCAGATTTGAATATAATTGGGTACGACTTGAGAAAAATAAACGTTGTATTATGGACAAGTTGCTTATCTTTAAATATTCAAGAGACAACCGAGCTTTAAAAAAAAATTGCGAAAAACGTATTTTTGACCTTGAGAATGGGTAATACTTTAAACAAGACATCAGCTATTCGCTGATTACAAGAGAGTTTTTGCTGTTTTCAAATTTATTTAAATGGATTTAATCGGAAATTCACAAAACAAAATACTAACTATAGACATCAATACGGTTTAAACTTTAAAATTTTTACACTTCCAATTTTCGTCGATTCATCAACATTTTCTTCTTTGTCGTCAAGTAACTCGTCCTCATCTACCGTTCCAGCCATTATAACATCGTAAATTTTTCGCTTATATGTATACGTTTTCTTTTTGTTGCTAGCATTGCACTGTTCTCGTAAGAATTTAAACATAGCTCCAGTATTTCCATTTTCTATATCCATTTGTTTTATTATGTCTAAGAAAGTGTTGCGCAGCTTCGTTTTTAAAGTAACATCGGTTATCTGGTTGTAATGAGACTTCAACAATTCAAACAGTGGATCGTCGTCACCTGAAAGTGGTTCTTTATGAACCACTGACAATAATTGAGTCATTATTGGCGACTTTTGGGTCACTTCGACGTCATTTTGGAAAGTGGTTTCCAAAAATTCGAAGAACCCGGCATCAGAATTTTTTGCATATTGCTTAGCATTTTAATAATTAAAATGCTACGACGACGTTGACGACGACGACGACGACGTTGACACGACTATGAAAAAGTGATTACAATAGAGTTTTTTCGCGCTTCGCGCAAAAACTCTAAAAATGAACAAATTTTGTCATTGTGAATTTTTGCCCAACTTTGAAATTGAAGGGACTAGAAATATTTTGAAAGAAAAAATTGAGAAAAACGTGTTTTGACCTTGAGAATGGGTAGTAGGTACTTTGAAAAATGAACAAATTTTGTCATTATGAATTTTTGCCTAACTTGGAAATTGAAGGGGTCCTGAATACTTCGAAAGTAAATATTTTAAAAGAAACAAATATTTCTGGCCCCTCCAATTTCCAAGTTGGGGAAAAATTCATAATGACAAAATTTGTTCATTTTTCAAAGTACTACCCATTCCCAAGCTCAAAAAGGCGTTTTTCTCAATTTTTTTCAAAGTTTGGCTGCCCCTTAAATTTTAAAGATAGGCAACTTGTCCATGAACGTTTTTTTCGAGTCATACCCGGTTGTATCCAAATCTGAAGTTTTGATATCACTCACCAGACACCTTGTATAAATAACATTTGTATTGTTTCCATGTGAAGATAATGACCAAGCATCACTCGTTCGTTTCGATGTACCTCCCTTCCACTCTTCACTACCTTAAACTATGATTCGTAATTACCCAAAAAGCGCATTTTCACGAAGTATCTCGGCGAATTAATTAATAAAAAGCGAGTGTTTATGAATCAGTGTGACCTTATAGAATGAATAATTATTCGAAAGGATGCCGGGAGTCGGTGTCTAATCGGCCACCTCTACCAAGTACCAACCCACCTCATCTCGGGCCATTTTACTGCGTGACGAATTTCAAAGACAGCAGAAGCAGCAACAACAACAACAACAACAGCACCGAATGTAACAAAAAGTTGTAATAAGTTAATGGAACGCTTACGTACATTAGGAATTGTACTCGACAGTACGCTATGGTAATTCATTAAAAAGACAATGTAAATGATTTGCGCGCTCGCGTACTGGAAAACACATAGACAGAGATGGAGAGAAAGAAATTTGCTGGAAGGCGATGGCGATGTGATTGTCGTCGTCGTCGTTACGTGTGCAGAGCAAAAGGCAGCGCGATGAAGACGACATTGACTGATACTTGTAAAGGTTTCGGCTTCGAAACAAAAGACTCGTAGCTCGCTCCCCGCGTTAATAATTTCTGGTTGATATTAATTGGAAAACATTTAATGTTAGACGGTAAATTAATTACAAAGAGGTCGGTATTTTCTTTACATAATGCGATTTGGCATCTTTTGTGAAAATCTTATCACTGCTTCGAGCCAAGTTTTCAGGGGTAATTACTTAATGTATCGTTAAAATATTTTGGTTGCTTAATGGATATTGGGAGAAGTTTTCGACTAAGTGTCTCAGGTTTGTTAACAACTTGCTCACTATGGGAACAAGTTGCCAGACACGTTTGGTACCTACAACAATAGGGTTATTCGGCTAAAAGTAGTCGGGTTTAATTAGAAATGGAATTATTCGTGCTTTTCGTGGATATTTAAAAGAGAATTATTTTTGAAGTTTACTTATGTAGGAATATATTGTGTAGACTGTACACCTATTTGGAATAGAATATTGCAGAATTTTAAAAATTATAAAATTGAGAAATTCTGATCTTATCCATACACACTTGTGTAATTACCTCCTTCAAAAGTTACTTACTGAACTTGATGTATATGTTGGAAAAAGTACACCGTACATTCTGTTCGGAGGACTGACGTATTGAAAATCTCATCCCTTCTTCAAAGAAGAAGACACGAGTCTAAAGTACAACCGATCTGATGAAACTTTCTCATCCAAGCTTTCAAGAAAGAAAAAAATGCAAGGGGTGAATCGAGTTACTAAACAGACGTAATACGACTCATCTCGAATTTGGACAAGTGTAAAATGATTATTAGGTAAAGACTAAGTAAATTAAATCAGGAATGATAGCCGACGAGCGTTAGCAGAAAACGAAAACGAATTGTGGAACGTCGTCGCCGCATTCTCCACTATAAACGTCTCCAAATTTGATTTATTACTAAATGAATGCCATCTCCCTCTGTTTGTAAAAGTGGAAAAAAAGGGTTAAGAAAAAAATTAAGTGCTTCGCTATAAACGAACAATTAAAATGTTAATTCATCTTTTGAATGTAAATTCATTCCGGAAATGTGATCCGATTTCGAGGTCTGTCTTCTTTACTTTTTCACAACCCTATTTTTTGTATTCTAATTTCGTTCGCCTTGTCGAGCTTTTCAACCTTGTCAACGAGTGTAAAACTTGCTAAAGATTTTTTTTCTCTCTTTGGGAAATTAGAGAAAAACTCGAATTAACGGAGTTTTCGTTCGTCTTATTTTTTTTTTTTTACATCAGTGTTGGAAAATTCACTGAAGTGGGTAATGGAGATTTACTCGAGTTATCTAGGGTTTTTTGTTGCTTTGTTTTGATGAAAAATTCCATTCCATAGTGAACTTTTTCTAATTCGGAAGGGTGTTTAGAAAGATAATTAATGCGAATATTTCTCTATTTGGGATTTGTTTCCTGGTGTAATTTAGTATTCGCGCTCGAGAAAGAGTCTTGTCGTGTTATGTAAAACACTTTACTTAGAATACGAGTAAGTTTCCGTATTTAGAAAAACGTGTAATTAGGGAATTAAGTTGTTGATCCTTTTCGGGATTTGGGTTATGTCGGGTGCTCGAGTGTTCGCAGTACTCGTTTGCGAGTACCTAAGTTGCAATAAATCATGGTAATTTCTTTATGGGAGAAAAAAATAGGTGATCAGTTTCGTTTGCGAAAGTGATTGATGCAGTTTTTCTATGCTTATTATGTGGTTCATTAATGAAGAATTCTTATTTATCTCGATGAGACTTTTTGTGAAATTTCAATTTTTGATAAATTTCTAAAATTTTCGTAAAAGATGATCAAATTGCGATATTTGGAAAAAAATTTGAGCAATCACTTATTTTGGAAGTTGAGGATTTTCCTCAATTTTCTTCAAAAGACTATGTTCATTTCCAAAGCCAAATGTTATATGTAAACGGAAACAGAAACCCATGTTGATAGAAATTTTCTGTAAAATTTTATCAGCTGAAAATTTTTTCGACTTTTTCTCAATTTTTTTTGTAGTGAGATCCGCGGTGAGAAAATTTAATCCTTCAAAAAGCGCGAAATTTCTATTCATTTTTTCACAACTTGGACAGTTTACATGGAAGTGAAATTTTCACATCGCTACAAAATTGGAATAATTTTAGGGTAAAATTACTCCAGTGTTTTCAGTTTTAACCCTTTCGCGCCGGCTGGGACAGCATATGTCCCAGCAACTTTGAACAAATCTGCTGGGAACTTCTGGGACACATTTTTCCCGCAGACTGGGTCCCATCAGTAGAGTAAATTGTCAGGAATCGATTGAGACCACTCCCAATTTTTTCGCTTGTGTTATAGCAACACTGTGAATTATTTTTTCCGCAAAAACGTGTTTTTTAGTAAAAATGTGAAATCTGAGCAACCAGTTGGTAGTAATTAAAAATTTATTGCAAACACAGGGAGTGATTGTGCCCGGCAACGAATTTATATTTGAAAATAGATGGAATAAGCTACATTTTGGTGTAAAAAAAATTAATTTTGATTTATTTTTGAGGGAGCAAATTCAAAAACAATAACGTAAATAAGTTTTATTCAATAATTTTTTGATATTTTTGAGCTGTTTTGGGTGTTATTTTTTCAAGAAATCGAAAAAAGGATGATTTCAGTCTGTCAGGAATGTTTTTCTGCATATTTTGTCCAGATTTCATCGAATTTGATGCATTACTCACAGAGAAATCCTCTGTCAAAGGAAATTGATGTCTCAATTTTGGTAAAATTTCATAAAAATTTCAATTTTTTGAAATTTTAAGATTTTATTAGCAAAAGTGTGTTTTTTTGAAATTTTTTCTCATTTGCATCCAAAATACAAATTTTTTACATGACTTTTTGCATACTGGGATGATATTATTGGTATTGTCCCACTTGTCCCAGCAATTTTTGCAAATTTTAAGCACTGCTGGGACATATGCTGTCCCGGGACAAATTTTCAAAGTCCACTGCTGGGACATACGTGTTCCCACCTCAATATCTTGAGTGTGAGTTGAGGAAAAAATCTGTAACAAACTTATGTTGCTTAGAGATGCCCAAGGAACGATTTAATGTAAAAAAACTGGAGGTGGGATGCAAAACCAATATTCGGCGCGAAAGGGTTAAAAAATTTTCATTTTGGAATTTAAATTTCAAAAAAAAAAAAAAAAAAATGGTGAAAATCTGTAAGTAATGTGTTCACAGATTTTTGAGAAATGAAAATAAATGTTACCCATGTTTTTGAATTTGAAAAAAAATTATTCTGCGTCGAATAAAATCAAATTTTGTGCAAAGAGAAGAATCGCAAAGAAAATTACTTGCTTGAAATATCAATCTTGAAATTGAGAAATATGAGATCAAATTGAAAAATTACTCATTTTGAAAAAAATCAAATTCCAAAAAGAAATTCACAGACAAAAATGGCCACTTTTTGACAATTTTGACAAAAATGGTCACTTTTTGACTACTTTGCCTCAAATTGACGTTTTTTGACTTTTTTCATTTTCACCTAAAGATTGATGGATATAGTACTTTTTGATTTGGGATTTGGCACAAAAAAACAGATCTTCAAAACATAGTTTGGCAAAAAAACAGGACTTTTGTTTGTCAATTTTGGGACAAAAAAAGTACTTTCTAAGCAGATATGTGCCTCCCATAGTGAGATCAAATTTTTAAAGGAGTTGTATTTGTTGTTATAATATGTTTGGTAATTAGAACTATATTAAAATCATATACCTACTTACTGTTTTAAAAATATGTAACGTGTAATGTTGGGTTGGTAAATGGCCATGGATTGGAAGGGGATGGCCACAGATGGTTCGGTCACCCTAATGCATTCCTGTGCTCCCTCCAATGCTCACCCCACAGGTAGAAAAAAAGGAAACCAAAACTGTAATACACAACCCAAAGCAGGGCATTCGAAAGTATTTAACGTATCATTAAATCAAACACAATAAAAATGAAATCAATGCTTCGAACATTCAACGATGACAACGAAAGGAAAGAGTTGATTAAAAATGCGAAAAATATACCCTCCAAACCGCGACAACGAACCGAGCAACCATCGCTTCACTCAGTTTCATTCAATATTGTCTTTAAAAGCTCGTGTGCCGGTGTGCCAATATTAATGATTCGTATAACAATAATTATCATACTCGTTAGATGCATACATAATGCTGCGTGGTGTGTAGTCGATGTGTTTATAAACCGGCAGAAGTGAAGTCTTGCGGAAGGCTTATTCCCATTGTAAGGGAGGTCATTTTTTATAACCTCTCAACTTACCGTTATTTTCATTTTGACCTCCTTTTGACAATTTTTCAAGCACAAATGACTTTGCTTGATACTATGAAATTTTTTTCGTGTGTTTTACTCAAGAGTGTTAAATTGGAGCCTCCCTATGTACCTATTCAACAAATGTTTTTCGAGTTGATTTTTTATCGCCGGAGACCTTCCTTGTGCAAGCGATGCCCCGAGACCTCACTTCAACCGATTACTAAACCACGGTGTACCGAAAGTATTAGGTATTCGATAAGAGAGAAAAATCATTGTTCTGGACGGCGTGATAAATGAGTATTTTTGAACAATCGTTGTATTATCAATATATGATTAAACGCTGTCACTGGCAGATACTTAATGAATATTATATCCATTTAGCAAGTCAGGTGTGAAGTGAATTACGGATAGAGAGAGGTGTGACATACGATACGATACTTTGTGGTGATGGTGGTGCTATGTAAAGTCGTCCAAGTCAGCGTGTATGTGTATGCACTGTGCACGCTTGGACGACGACGATGCGACGAGTACGGAAAATTCAGGATATTGAAATGCATTTTCTATTCAATACGTAGATTGTTATTGTCTCCGAATTCATGGGTTTTGATTAAGGTGATTAATGATGGCGCTTTCTGATTTGTTTACCGTGCATATTCTTATAACGAGCAGGGTTAACCCTCGAACCGTTCGTTAATGCTTCTAAACTTGTACAAAATCGTTAGATTGTCGTTAAATAATCACTTATGAATCATAATGGATAGGTATGTCTGTATATCTATACGAATTAAAGCGTATAGGTTTACTATTTTCATTTTTTTTCGTTCATTTCATTTCAGTTTTGTTTTGTTTCGATGTAGGTACTCCCCCTTCACCCTTTCTCGTTATACTGGATACGTTACGATGCGGTAATTGTGTGTGCAGAGTTAAATCAACCGTCAGTATGGGTTAGTAGCTCTCTTTGTTGATTTTTGTAACCTTCTTTAATCTGTGTTTACGAAATGAGGAGGAGATACGGAAGTCAAATGAGGTAATTTTGCATATTGTCATGTCGTGTCGACTGGGTAATGAAAGGGTGAAATGAGTTCGGAAAGTTTTCCTAGTGAAGATTGAAAACACTGCATAGTGCATACAGTTTTATAGGTTGAAGTTTCAATCGAAAATGGATGAGAAAATGCGATAAAAAAATACGAATGAATTGATAATTGTATCGGTGAAAGTATGTACTCGTACGATCAAAATTCGGTTTAATCGTCCTTCAAATTTCAGGACGTCTTGTGCTATTTTTGCGGTGAAAATAAAACTTGAAAATGACATCGCTATTTCGCGAGGTGTGAAGTAGGTGGATCTTGAAAAAAAAAAAAATATTCGGAGGATTTTAACCAAATTCAGCGAAGATCTTTATTTCATGTTGAAACGTTTGAAAATGATTCAGAAAAAAATTATATTTCTGAGGTGCTTCTGGAGAGGGGTCAATCAATAATGACTAATATAAATGGACATCACTGTGTTCGAAAATTTTTTCACAATTTCAAAGCAGTCTCCTTGTTGAAGATACGTCTGACTCGACATCGTCAAGAGAGGCGAGCTGCTGATTTAGTTGAAATAAATATAGTTATTTTAACTATTCGTATTTTCACTTTGAATTTGAAATCTAAAACTTGACGTCAAAGATCCGGTCAAAAAATCAAATTTAAAAAAAATCGTGCTAAATCATTGCGAATGGTAAATTTCAGATTCTAAAGTGAAAATAATGGTATGAGTGTTTTAAACCCCCCACGGGGTGTCAAGTTACGCTACTGAAGAAAACTTTCACTTACATATTAAATGGTAAACCACGCTCTGCTACCATGTTAGAATTCATTTTTATTTTTTTTTTCATTCTTGGTTGACATTTTTATCATTTTTATCACTATTGCCATTTGAAGCTCCCATACGTAGAAATCTCAAGCACTGCAAAGAAGTGCCACAATTTTAAAAATTGTAGAAAAATTCCTCTTTTTATGTCGAATTTGCCTGCGCCTACACATTTGGTTTTTCTGATTTCATTGTTTTAGAGGCTGTAAATTTCAAAAAGCAGCGACGAGAATGTAGTGTGTATTCATGGTTACTTCCATCGTAAAAAAAAGTACAATTATTACATTCATAGCAGTGATTTTTTCTCAAATTTTCAACCCTTAGAATACTGTAATCGAAATACTCAATATACAGAGAGATTCTGACGAGAAGAGGAATTTTCTGATGATTTTTGATAAGCGACACCTTTACGCTTTTTTCAAAACATTGAATGGTGAAAAACGTATAAGAATGTGTGTCTACAAAAAATGAAGAAAGACAGATTGAATTTAGTGAATACTATCTCTCAAGGATTTATAACTTTGTGTGCCAAAAAACAAAAATTTTCTTTCATTTTCATCAAAATGATAGTGTTTTTAAAACAAAGCTATTGTGTGGTCGAAAATATCTACTGGTGGGAGGGAGTGTAGGGGGTCAAAAATTTCTGGTAAATGTTTTCTCATCAAAGAGCATTTTCAATTTCTTAATTTTTATTTTTAAACATGATACGAGTAGAAGGTGAAAGCCAAGATTTATTTCAATTTTAGTATAAAAAATACATACTCCTATCGTCAAAAAAACAAGAAAACATTTTTAAAAAATGAAAAATATTTATCAAAAAAAAAAAAAAAAATGATGCCTTCCCAATGTGCCTTTTTGTTGAATCTGTCGTTGGTCCGATGTGGTGTGGTTCTCCCCTTGTGAGTAACCGGAAAAAATTGAGCCAATTTCATATCTCTTTAAAAAAAACTCAAAGATGAAACTGAAAAGAAATGACAAAATATTGTTAAAATCAAAGACGGAAATAGAAATCCAAGCTAAAAATAATTTGAAACACGAATCGTAGTGGTTCTTTTGAGTAATGGATTTTCATCTTCAGAAGTAAGTACTACTTGAGTACAAAATTGGAGAGAGGGGTTGGTGGAGTTTTTTTTGGTGCTTTCATTTGTATAATTATGATAGCATTGGCAGTATATGTGTAAGTATTCGATATTACGTTTTTAAATTCCATGCAAAATGATATTTTAAAACACCCATGACTCATCTTGGAAATTTTGGCCAATTTGGCATGATATGAGCCGTATACCTACTATACTTATTGCGAGTAAATTTTCAAATCTATTCTACAACCACCCTCTTCTCCGGACTTTTCACGATGAAAAGGTCAAACCACAAAAATGCTACAGCATTTTCCTCGCTGCTCGAATAATAAATGTCTGTGCACATTTCCACGATTCCATCTACGTAAGGATTTTTTCCGCTGAAGTATACACGGTGAAAAATCCATCTTCATGACGTGAACCATTTATGTTATTGATTACATTCGCTATATACTTACGTGTGTTCTTTATATCTTGCGCGAAGAAAAAAAATGGACAAGTTTGAAATATTTACCGCATTACATTACGTCGACCATAATTGTCAAATGTCAAGCAATAGAATTAGATATAGAGTTCGATAATGTTAGAAACAAAATGTTTTCTGCTATTTTGTTGTTTATTCTTTTCTTGCCCTGCCCCTCCCCCTCAATTGCCTTGTTCCTTTAATAATACCCGCTATATCGCACAACATGCTTTACCATCATCGATGACGAAGTGTTTTTTCACATTTTTCTCTCGCAATGTTATCGAGTGAGATGGAGTACACATAGAGGAAAAAATCGTACCCAGATTCTCATTATTTTTATCTAAGTAAGCGAATAAATCTTTGGACGATTTTTTTCGTCTTTATTCTTCGTTCTTTGCCAGTGATTAATCTTGGGATGCTAGATTACGAATCATCGTGAAACTCGGGGTATAATCAAGTATCGTGTACTGTGCCCTTTTCCTTCCTTAAAACTTGGAAATTTTTTCGAAAGGTATTTTAGGGATGGTCGAATTTTCGATGAGATATGCCAATACTTCTGTCTAGCCTGGGCTTTTATATGATCCTTCCGTTGTGACCAAGAGGGAATGTAGATATCGACTATCTTATCCAATTTTTCAATTGGGCCATTTTATTTTTATAAAGTTGGTTTACGTCGTCTTGCGATCGGCGGCATTGCCAGCCAGATCTGAATCACAGTACGCGGTAAGTAACTTGTCACCTTTCGCTTGGATATTTAACCTTTTGAGCAAGGTACCTTTTAGGTATTGAAATCTTTTAATTTTAAACAATATTTTATATTTAAGCATGAAAAAAAATTAATAAATAGGTACTTATTCCTTCAGTATTCAATATTAAGGAAACGTTTCTTCTTTTTTTGATAAAATTGTTAGAAATAGTGAGGTATTGTCCTCATTCCATGAAAATTTGGTTGTGGGAATTTTTGAGTAAACTTCCAACAACTTCCACATTATCTTGATTATTAGTTACAAAATTTACACTATTCATCATTGAAGTTGACCTACTGAAAGTACAAAAATTTGAAATGTAGATCAAAAGTTCAAAGTTCTGTACTCTGTAAGTGGAGAAGAAGAGATCAAGAGAAAAAGGTGAGATGTTTCTTCGCCAAATTTCTTCACCGACTTTGAAATCAGATGATTATTTCGAGGATGATAAATCAGCTGATATCAACACGTGTACTTAGTCTGAAGAATTTTGGTTGAAAACATTTTTTTAAAAAAGAGAATAATTCAAAATTGGATAGAGTTGGTAATGTTGAAATCCGTGTCAAAAAACATAACAGACACCTTAAAATTGAACGTAAATATCACAGTTTCGGTCTGTTTCGAGTTGGTGAAATTTTGAATTGGGATAAAAAAAATTACATAAAGGAATTACAATAATAAGAAGAAAGAAAGAAAAGAAAAATAAACGAGATACGTGAATCGGGAAATAACTAGATACATACTTACTTACTATTAGTCTAATTGTGGTGATGATATCGTATGGCCAAATCCAATGTTCGGTATAGTGACCAAATCTTCCCATATAAAAAAAAAATCCAACTTGGAAAATTCATATACTTGAATATTATAAAATCAACCGGATTCACCATAAGGAAATACGTACAAATAACACGTAAGTCATTCGATCTACAGGAACGGTGCTATTGGTACGTGCATAAAGTTGTATGTCCCTACCTATCAAAAGGTGATTCACCATATTCACTTGGAAAAACAGCTGCTATTTCATTAGACTTTGGTATACCTATTTACATTTACTTTAATTGACATTATCATCTTTATTTCTTCTAATTGACGAATAAACAGTTTCAATTTTATTGTATTCGCGAATATTTTGCATTAAGTTTCGTTACTTATTATATGTTTGTTTAAGAAAATAGGATATTTGTATTTTTTCAAAATTATTTTCCCAATGGAACAACAATGTTTTGTTTCATTAGGAAAATTAATAGCATTACAATACGCACATGCTTCATTGAGTGATTCCAAAAAATTTTGGCGTAGATAGTTTTCATTAAATATTTCTTTTTCACTGCTGAACATGAAAAAATATTTAATCGAATTGAAAGAGATGTTCATTTTTTTGTGTTCGTAATATTTTGGAAACGATTATAAATTTATCTATAACTAAAAAAATGATTAAATTATAGATTTTTTGCTAGTTCTTATTGATTGTTAGTAAATATAATTTATATGTTCTCCGCTTAAAACAGATCCATTGAACACTACCTACTTGAAAATTAATATAAATATTTTAAAAATAATAATAAATATGTTTATGTGCTAACAATCTATAAGAACTAGAAAATAAATTGGTCGTTTTTAGGTAGGTATAATTATAATATGTACATATAATTGTTTTTAAAATATTACGAAAAAAAATGAATAATCTCTTTTGATTCGATTGAAATTTTGTGCTATTTTCCAATTCCGTTTAAAGAATTTTTTGGTTCATTTCTAACAGCAAGGTGTAAAGATTTCAAATCCACCGACTGAATAAAATATGTATGAATTAGTTACTTTTTATTATAATTAGATTAGATAAGTAGGTGTATCTAACTAATTTCAAAAAATTGAATTTCTTTGAAAATATCTCCTTGAGAAAAACGAGAATGTTATTTGATTGTCGCTAGCGACGGGCGGATAGGGTAAAATTTATTACAAGAAATCGGAGGCGTATTTCACTACACTAATAAGATTATGTTTCGTATTTGTATTTCCGCAAAAATGATCGATGTTAGAAGAAAAGTATACTTACTTCAGACAATTTGAAGAATCAAAGTGTGTTATTGGCTGTTATACACGCGAAGCAAACCAATTTTACAGGGGGGGGGGGGGATCTTGAAAATATGCCAACTACAAAATTGAAAATTTCCCAATAACTTTGGCTAGTTACTATTTTTATGAGATGAACCCTGCATTTTTCATGTTCTCCCAGTCCCAACATGATACTTTGAAGGTGTGAAAAAGTTGTGGATAATTTCAAACGATATTCTATTTTTTATCAATTTTTTCCGAGTTGTTATTTTCATAAAAATTAAAAATGTCAATTTTGTTATATTTTTTAGATAACTTTCAATTGGAGGGGTGGTGTATTTTTGTATTAGGGTGTACCTTATTTTACAAAGTTGGAATTTCTCACCTCTCACCCCCCCCCTCACCAAAATTGGTTACCTCGGTTGAGAAAATGATTCCCTATTCTTTATTTTTCTTCTATCTGCAAAAAAAAGTGGCGCCAGTAGCCCCTTGAAATTGAATTTAATTCTTACACTCCCTCCATTTGTATTCTACATCAACTTTTCATCCTTTTTTTTCAATTTTTTGAATGTTTGGGGGAATTTGAATTTTATTTAAAATGTTTTTTTTTCCCAGTTTTTTAGTAGTTGTACGAAGAAGGTAATGTTGTCGCTCTTTTGCGATGTACTGTTGGTACATGAAGCAAAACTTTTCCGGAACTACGATGCCATCTGATGATAAAGGAACGCCGACAGCCTTATCTGAAAATTAAAATTATCTTTTTCCAAGAACAAACTAATTTCTACAGACATCAAATTTTTCATATTTTTCCATTTTTGCCAAATTTTGGGGGCTCCGTCATCACATTATCACCCTTCAATATCGAAATTCATCTAAAAAATACAACATATTTTCAAAAATTTGTAAAATTTGAAAAATTCAAAATTTTTGGGATAGAAAAATTTCAAAGAAATGAAAATTGGGAAAAAATTAATAAAATTTGAATATTGTTTGACCGTTGCCAGCGACGCGACGTGCGGATCAGCTAGTCCATTAAAATTGTTCACTCCCATTTGATTCCCTTATGGCTTGTAAGACCAAGAACACAGCTACGCGAAAACAAAAAAACAATAACCGAAACAAACCGTCTCACTGTTTAACACCAATTAGCCCTTAATTTGGTTATTAACGCGTCGAAAAATACCTCGATTAATTTCCTCCTTTCTGCCTTCACCGCCTCTTTTCTCAGAGCTAACTTAGTCTACGAGACGATCCCTTATATTCTGCAAACCAAACGACGCGTACTAATCAAGTCACAGCGATCGTTTGCGCGTCAACATAAAATCTGGCAATAATTAGTCTTGACACTAATTATTGTATTTTATAGGCACACACCATTCGTATTATAGTAGTCGTACATTTACACGTATTAAATCGTAATAATCGACAACCTTCGACATCGCGGTGGTGGCGATTTGACGAACCCAGACGAGGCGAAATTTTCGCTACGAATATTTTTAACCCTTTTACATCGCGTAAGCGTATTTTTGACGTAAATTAATTCCCGAAGGGAATCGAACGCGACCACGCTTGTTAGCTCTCTCTTTATACCGCTACCATTCCCATAATAACAACCGCATAATTACCGTTAATAAAAGAGTAAATCATCTGAGCGTTATGAACTAATTTTATGAAATTTGCCAAATTAGACAGCCCAGATTATTATAACGAAAAATCCGCGACGCGTGATACGAGTACACCTCCACTAGCTACCTTATCCGGTATCATCGCGTATCTACATAGACTGGTCGACATTGCCATAGGGATTGGATTTTCTAGTTTTCTAGCTCGTATTTGTAATTTTTTTTTTTTACACGGGGATGAAAATTTCATCAATTATTAATACGCATTATTAATGTCCATCTCGTCAAAGTTACAATTCACTTGGGATTAAAACAATGGTTTAATTTAATGCCAGATATTGGTCACGTTTTGTTCGCTTGTTGTATAGTAATTAATGAAATTATTTTACTAGGTACGGATTTGTTATGACGATGTCACAATCATCAAAGACAAATTTTCTCTACTTGTATTAGGGTGAGTCAGCTTTACATGGGAAAAATTTTTTTTCCACTTTTTCGAAGTCTTACCCCCTAAAAACGTTCATTTATGTCTAAAAAGACATCATATAAAATTTCAGCAAAAAAAAATAATATTTACTGGTGGCGCAGATGAGTTGAATGTTGAGAAGTTAGGAGCGTGTCGAGCGAAAACTTCCCACGGTTGCGCGCCGGGGAATGTAGCGTTGCGTTCCCTCGCTGGATTGAAGCAGTCTTACAAAACGTTACCCCCTCTACGATGCATGATTAAGTAAGTCTAGTCCTTGGTGGGGTTCTTAAGATGTTATTAATGGAGATTCAATAACAATTTTTCAATTACAAAGCTGATTTAAGGTGAAAATATGAAAAATTTGAAAAGTATAAAAAAAAAAGTATGAATTTGAGGCTGTAATATTCTATTCTACTCAGCAACTGTAGGAAAAAATGTGTGTAATGTAGATATAGGATGAATTTACATTGAAAGATGACTGTTTTATAAGATTCAGCACTTTCAGTTTATGTTTTATAACTATTATTCATTTTAAATCTGTTAATTAGTGAAAATGGAATGTTTTGATTTCTGAATTCCACAATTTGGGTTCAAATGAATTCTAAAGCCGAAAAATCATAATCAATACTTTGTTGTGGTTGATTTAAAAATCCAAGAAAGATTGGAATCACTTGATGAGTTGTGGTGGGGATGCCACTCTTATTATAGTTGCGCCGAATGAACCCCGTCAAGCTTCGTTGCGTTTCCCCCGGCGCCATCGTGGGAAGTATTGTGCTTGCGCGCGCTCGTATCTCTCAACATTCAACACGTTTGCGCCACCACTAAATATTAATATTTTTCAACAAAAATTTAAGGGGTTCCATTTGAACCAAAAATGAACATTTTAAGCGGGTAAGACTTCAACATTTCAAAAAAAATGCAACCTGACTCACCCTAACTTGTATCTATAAATTTTTTCGAGTTTACATGGATCTAGCCATAAACAAAATCTTGAAGAAATGCCTTAGGTGTTAAATGAAATCAAAACTTAATGTTTCATGATGATTTTTATTCGATTCACAAAACCAGATGCTGTGAAAAAAATTATAACTTCAGTAGTCTACTTACAGCGCTGATCACTTGAAGTAGGCAAGTAGCACTAGGCTGAACACACGTCGATGGACATGAGAGCATTTCAGCGATTTTGACAGAAAGTATCGACTTTTTGCTGGTGTATACAGAGAAGTGGATCTCACTCGGCTTGCTGAGGAACGACACAAGCCTGTTAGCGCTGGCCAAAAGCCTCACAGAGCCTGTAACATATCACCAACTGGTTTCTGTGTCGTTTTGAAACTGTTTCTAGTAGGTTTGAGGACCAACACAAGCCGGTTATGCTCACAGAAAGTTTGACAAAGTTTGAAAAGCTTCCAAAAATTCTCCGGGAAATCTTCCGGGAACGTCTCCCAGAACGTCCCCGGGAGCTTTCATGTGCTTTGTCCAAATTTCGGATTACCTATCGAATATGGTACCATAGCTTGTTATACATTGCCTTGAATGACCATATAGACGCAGATCGTAAATAGATTTATTCCAACGAGGCTTTTGCGAGAGCATCAAACCAGCAAAGCTTTTCTTCATGGTGTGAAAGCAGTCGAGAGCGTATAATACGGAATGCTGGCCTGAATTTGGGTAGTGCTGATCACTTGAAGTAGGCAAGTACATGGCACTAGGCTAAACACATGTGGATAGACAGAGAGCATTTCAGCGATTTTGGCAGAAAGTATAGACTTTTGATGGCTTATACAGAGAAGTGGATCTCATGCAAAATGCAAATGATTTCAGTCGTAAAGCCCGTTATATTATTACATTTAATTTACAAGGAGTATATTATCAGAGTCAGACTGGTTATCAAGGTTTGAAAGAAACAGTTTTTTTTTTTTACAACAAAACTATAAGCTTTAATTTCCCTCATGAATTGTGTGTTAGCCTGTTAGATCTAAAATGCTAGCATATTTCTTCTCACTCCGCACCGTAGGTATGTACTAGTGTACCCATACTCTCGTATACCTATCTATATACGAGTAAGTACATATTAAATACCTACTATCTCGAGTCAACAAGAACACAGCTACCTATGCCAAAATAATTGAATCTAATGTTGGGATTCGCAATTTCACATTTGTTGTCACCACACCGGCGCGGCTTCCTTGTTGGTTTCTCCACTGCTCCACAACCTGTCAGTCCAGTGTCCTTTTACCTACCCTGAATTTTGAGTTGCCACAGTTATAATGTATCTTATATTGTAGCACTGTATGCAGGGACTTACGAGAGTTTGATGGCTGTGTACTGTGGTGTAGTATAGTGTACACTGTACAATGTACCTTGAAATTCGAATCTGGTGTAACTACATACGAGTAAATGTAGGTTAGGACTAGGTAGGCTACTTTGAGTATATAATAGTACGTAATATGGAGTGCTAAAAATCCAGCATTCAGCATTATACAGCTTAGCATCCATAGAGCATGCTTGACTTGGTTCAGTAAAAGAACCCAATCACTTTGGAGACAATTTTGTGAATTAAAAAATTGTTTGATGTGTACCTGAAGAGTCCTAAGCCTTCACTCGACCGTTTTAAATACTCAAAATTCAATTAATCGCGTCAATTCATTTAGAATCGCCAACATGGGTTCTTTTACTGAACCAAGTCGAGCGCGCTCTACAGAAGCTCGCATGGAACCTGCATTTTTAGCCCTCCATGTTTTCATACTCAAAAGTAGGCTATGCGTATCCACTATCCACCATTCTCACACCTGACAAATTGCACACAATACTCATCACCACCCAAAAAAGCAAAAGAGCAATTTAGTATACCACCAGGGTAAATCAGGTGAAAGCCACATGCCACATCATACTTGCTTACATCAATTATGCGAATAGCTAAATACAAGTATGTAAAAACAGTTGACAAAAGTCATCGATTCATTCTGTGTGATTGTAATCAAAGTGTACCTTATTTATGCAGGGTATGGTGGAAATTTTTTTTTTTTACACACTACCATCCCCAAAAGTTGTTACCTCGGGTGAGAAAATCACACCATGAAATTTTCAGCCTCTTTGGTAAAAAATAAGTGGTGCAGGTGAGCCCCCTAATTTTATAAAATACCTGCGAAAAAACATATCAGACAAAATCTTTAAAATTGCTGCGCGGCAGCTAGCGTAGTGTACAAGTATGGCTGAGAAAATTTAACGCAATATAAAAAGAAAAATACTTGGACAAAATCCAAATCTGGTTCCAGGAGCAGCGACACAATTCAAACGGTAACCATCGTCGCAAATTCTAGTCATAGTATTACTACTATACTACATATACACAAATATGACAAAGATGTAAATAAATACACAGCATCTTTTTATCTTCGATGGATCTTAAATTAATATTCGTAGGTATTTTATACAACAATATTTCTTCTTATTTTTTCTATGTATTTCGGAGAAATTTCGTTTTATTTATTTTTATTTACTTCGAAGGAAATTCGTAGTATTTTAATAAGATGAGTCGATGACATTAAACGTATAAAAGAAGCTATACAACTTGAGCTGATTTCTAATGGCCAGCCTCCGAGCTTATATTTGCCCATATGTATTATGTAATAGGTAGCTGTAGACATAATGCAAATACTAGTCAGCTGTACCTAAGTATATAGCTAGGTGTATGTACTGTCAATAATAGGAGTACAGGTACATGTGACCTGATAACGTGTACCATTACTTGATTGGAAATACGCCTCCGATGAAAAAACTAATAAATGTCAAACCGGAATAAAGCTGTGTAAAAATCCAAATTTTCTCCCTAGAAATTTAATACCGCGCTGTCAATAAATTACTTGCAGTAGTAATAACAAGCTCTCTCATATTTGCAGTCACCAAAATTCTGGAGTGAAATGCGAGTTTTATGCATGAATTTTTCAATTCGTCTACAGTCAGCGTTGGTGAGCCGGCTCATTATACCAGGTAACTGGCGAAATATGTAAACCATACAGTGCTTCTAGAAGTTTCCAGACTGGACGCCTTACTTGACATCGATAATAAAATCCTTTCGGCACGTGATTCGCATTCCGTTGAAGAATGAAGAGGATGTTTCGGATCACTCACAATACTGGCGATGTCCTATGTAAGGAAATAAACACGAAGTAACTCCGAATTCAAAGAGAAACAAATTTTCACTTACTTAATAATGTTTCTACACTCATATTAGTGGATTTCAGCTTACAGTGACCGGTTGATAAAAATTAAGCTTATGGTCTGGCGTTTATTTTTAGCTCTCCAGGATAAATAGCACTAGGCAACGGCAAATTTGTGTTCGGGTTGAAAATTGGCTTAATCGATACTTTAGACCCTAAAACAAAGAACAGAGTGGGGTTTTTCAATTTGAGTTGTTTTTGTGGTCAGAAGAGATGATCAAAGTTGCAAAAATGGCCGTTTTTGCCCTACTTCAAGAGTTTTGTAGCGACATCAGTATTAATTTGCGAAAAAAACCAAGGTCATTTTCGGATTCTACGCGCTTTTTCAAGTAAACTACTTTCCCCGATTTTTGATTTTTGAAGTTTCAAGCGCATACAGAAGATTTTTATTTGTACAAATAGGTATAGTTTGAAACTTGGAGCGCGCGACGCTGACATTACTCCATCACGTAATCGTGGCGCGTAACTGTGTTCATCCGAAGTTCAAATTGAATTTTTCGTATTTAGAAAAATTAGTCGTATGCGCTTGAAACTTCGAAAATAAAGAATGGGGAAAGTGGTTTCCTTAAAAAAGTGCGTAGAATCCAAAAATGGCCTTGGTTTTTTTTCACAAAACAGTACGGATGTCGCTACAAACTCTTGAAGTAGGACAAAAGTGGCAATTTTCGCAACTTTGATAGTCTCTCCTGACCACAAAAACAACTCTAATTTAAAAAACTATCTGATTTTTGTTTTGGGGTCTAAACTATCAATTAAGCCAATTTTCTACCCTAACACTAAAAAAAGTTCAAAATTCTACATGAGAAATTTCAGCAAATATTACAACTGATTAGGTACAAATAGGATGTGGATTTATCCTTTGCATTATTGACGAAACTTTGGACATTTTTAAATTCAACACCAACCACCTCGAAAGGAGATTATTTTTTCGGTTTGACTTTTGTCCATAAGACTGATTATTGGGGGGCTTTCGAAATTGTTTCCGTCGAATATTTTGTAGGTCTCGTTTTACCTTGATATTAAGTTTGCTTCTTCAATTTTGAAGATCACACAAATTAGTCCCGTAGGTTTTGGTTTTCGGCCATCCCATATTATTTCAATTGACTTAGGAATTCGAACTCGGTTATAGTCTAGACCTTCGACGGTAATTGCCACGTACACAAAGTCAGAATAAGTACCCGTATTTGAATGTTATCTTCGAATACAAATAAGTAAACAAAAAACATGTTGGCGATGTGCCATATCTTAAGACTAAAAATCACTTCAGGTTAATAAAAATTGATTATCACGACGAAGAGAGCTTCTGGAAATGCAGCATCTTATGATACGAGTACTTATAAAACGGGACTAAACGTAAATATATTAATGATTGGAAGCTACATTTTATATTATTGTTAGTATTTATACTCACGCCACATGTTATCCACAGATCTCCAAAATGTTGCACCGATATTCATGTTACAGTTTTTGGGTTTATTTATTTCCCAAAGATTTGACGGTAAATTAATGCAAGCAAGAAGGAAAAGAAACTGAAATACTTCGACTAAATGATTGAATCATAAAATTATAGTACCTAGGTATTGAAATAAATTAATAAAATACGAGTAACAATTATTAATATATTAAATTTAAAATTATAAAATTAAATTAAATACTTATTATAATTATATTTATTATTTTAATTGTAATGTACCATGGTTTTATTTTTGTTTTGGGCTGCTCAGTTGTCCGCGAATATGTACTATTACAATATCGGCGGGATCAGTTTCAAGTGTAATGGTGCAGCACAGAGATGACGGAATTATTAGTGAGAGATGAAACTCAAGGAAAAAGAGAAAATTGTAGAGTTGATAATAAAAACCCCCGATGTAATGAAGAGGGGAACAATTTAAGGTTAATGTATGCTTTCATGCCAATATTTCGAACGATATGTTGACAAAAAATGTATTTTCAAACAATAATCTAACTTGAGAAGTAAATCACATTTAAAGGTGAATCTATTTTTATTGTTACAAAAACTGACTTCAAACAATTCCATCAGCACTGGCACAAACATAACATAAGAAATATATAACAAAATAGTATATCTCGTGGAATGTAGGTATCTTTAATTATCAATCTGCCG